>NW_010143377.1:0-39151 GCF_000699245.1 Pterocles gutturalis
CTGCCTACAGCAGGGGGGTTGAAACTAGATGATCTTTAAGGTCCCTTTCAACCCAGGCCATTCTATGATTTTATGATTCTAAGATAGTAAAAATAAATATTGTCCTTTTATTAAAAAAGGCTTTACCTTTGAAAAGTACAGGTAAATTCTGTTAGCAATAAAACAGAATATTGCAAGCTATTCCATCATTAATCCCTGCATAGCCATTTAATTATTGTAGTCATAATTGCTTTAATAATGTTTTCTGATATCCTCTTAGTGATTTACAATAGTTCCGTTTTTCTGGACACTCCAATCTACCACTCAGGTAAAGAGGACAACAGTTTATACAAAGAATACAAGACTGAACCTTGTCAAAAAAAACATTCATTGTATAGTGCATAAAATACTAATTGTACTTAATGCAAGCATACCCATTCCTAAATTGTGTTTAGCAGCAGGATCCCAGAGCAAACCTCAAGTGGTCCATTCCCAGTCTTCTCCTACAGTTACTTACAGACATCCTTTTCAGAGATAAGGACAGACTGAGCCTGCAGTTTGTGCAGCCTAGGGGCCTCTGTGCTCAAGGAAGTCTTAGGGCTTCCAAACAGATATTTCTGACAAACAATAATTAGAAACCAGGAGGAGAAAATCCATTGGGCAATGATTTTCTGCTCATTCATGAAGAGTCAAGGGCGTTGCTTCTTAAAGGACTTTTTCTTTTCTCCTAGACACAACTGGGCAAGCTGCTGGTGATGAGCAATCTAACAGAGTTGAAAAGAAAAAAAAATTAATGCAAACATCCTTTAAAGTCTCATTCTCCTCACTGAAGCCCTATTTACTTTACAGTCGCCCTCATGTAATGTGCCATCTGTAGAAAAGTTTGCCACCACTTCTTTCCTACTTTTTTTATTTAGAATTCCTCCTGAACTATAAAAACATGATTTATGGAAAAGGGAGGAAAGGATTCCTTTCCTATTTCATACTACTCTCTTAGCTCATGCATCACTGTCTTGAAAACAGATACTGTGCAAGCAGCTGAATAATATACCAGAGGGTTTTCGGTTCCTGTGAAACTGAAAGACATCTGACCTCAGAGCTAATTTTTCCATATTTCCACTAATCTTACAGATAGAAGATACAGACGCAATTAAACCGAGGCCTGTGACCTACAACATCGGCCATTTCAAGTTGTGTAAATGGTTTTTACTCTGCTGCTTTTAGTTTGTATTTCTCAAAGCCTTTTAAGAAGGACTGTTCCTTTTTTTTTTTCTGTAAGAAAGAAGACAATAAGAAAACAATTCGTTATTAGTCCCCTGGAAACATATTGTTACTCTTTTTATTCTCTTTAAATTCGGTATAAAATTTTCAGGACACATAATATATGGAAAAAATGTATATACATTGATAATTTCTTACAAATAGATTAGGGTTAAGAAGTAAATGAATGCCATAGCTAAGAATAATGGTAGTACTGTAGAAAATCCAGAGCAAGCAATAAGCTGAATTAAAGTGCTACTGGACCAAATGTTGCCTGTATTTTTTACCTGTAAAAACAGTGATTTCAGTATTTAAAGTGTTTTGAGTACAAACACCACAGGTGGTAATATCTAGCTTAAATGTCTTCATGGCACAGCTGGTTTCTGTGATACCTTAATTCATAAGTCTTAAGAAATAGAACAACAGTTTAAGTGCCTTGAAGGAATGCATGCTCCTCTTTGCATTGTTCTGCAGGTTGTTTGGAGGATCACAAAGCTCTGGAACAGAAATGCCAGTTTAAAAAGAAGGTTGTGACAAACATTATGTCTTGACATTGTGCAACAAGCGCTGTAGGCTGTTTACAGCCCAGCGCTCTTCCTGGGTTTTACTCTGGAAGACAGTGCAAAACTGCTATTGATTTCAATGAAAGCCATAAATGTTTGTCTGTGAAAGACTGAAGTACGGTGTCTTTGTTTAACAAGTTCAAAGGACTCTCCCACATTCCTGGGTACACCGGACGAGACAATATTTGTACACGTTAAGATGGAAGGGCTGGTTCTCCACTGCCTTCTACTTGCATATTCGTAAAAACTTGAGTGCAGATTCTGTTTTGCCAAGTCCTTCATTTCAACCAAGCTTTTGTCCTCCTAATGTTTTCAGCCTGGTGAGGCAACTGGCTGTCTGCCAAGGTTGTTTGGATCACCTCATCTATGAGGTTCACGGATGAACAGATTCAGTGGGAATATTAGTGAACTTGTTAGGCCCATTTGTTAAACTTCTTTTGAGCAGAGGTCTATTAATTAGTAGTTTATAATATTAAATTAGCATTGTTTATGCTAATGTGGTTTTTAAAGGATTGATCCAGAGTGTCTTCAGGAATCCTGCAGTGAGAACTGTAGAAATAAAAGTGTCCCAATTATAGGTTAATTTATAAGCTCCCTTCAGGGAGTTGTATCTTTAGTGGAAACTTAGAGTAAGAAGCTAAGTTCCAATTTCTCTCACTATGAAAAAAGTTTATTTTTATATCCAAAATAAAGCAAAATGAAATTACAGACCTATTCAATGATGCTCCCTCTTTTCTAATTGAAAAGCAGATTTGTATTTGGAATTTATTTTGAATAGCTATGTCACATCATACATAAGGTATTGTCACTTCCAGTGTGAAAACTCACTGGCATTTCCAAGTCATAACTGCTGTCTATTTTTTCTGGATTCTGTTACTTTTGGTTACCTGGCAAACCAACATAAACAATAGATTCCATTCTGAGAGTGAGTATACTGATACCAGAAATTACAGTGTTACTGTTATCAGCTGGCCATATCCTGAATTACACGTCAAAGTTCAATTAGTTTAACCGAGAGGACAAAGTACAAACTTCATTGCAGGCTACCTCTTATGAACTGTTCTGTGCAGAGTTGACTCGACTGCTATTTGAAACAGCTAGCTCTTATATTGCCTGCAAAAAGACCAACTGGCTACTGGAGTTTGTTAAGGTGTTGCGATCTCCCCTGGCAAAATCCCTTTTCTCAAAGCTGTTTTCCAGCCCAAATAGTTGTAATTTCCCAATGGAAAAGGTTTCTCAGGCTTTAAGGAAATAGCATACCAGCCTTACGAATGGACAAATATTTTGCAAGTAAATCAGAACTTGTGATTGCAATACTTCGCTTAAGCAAAGAGGAACACATTTTCTGAGTGTTAAGAAATAGAGTTAACCCTGTAAATACATGAGATTCACCTGTTTCATATTTATTGTTCTAAATCCCTTAGTGGTATATCTAATAAATATGAACATGAATATGATTTTATTGAAGAAGATAAATTTTAGTTTTTGCTTTAACAAGAAGATACTTGGATATACAAAACAAGTTTCCATGGAAAAACAGGTACTTAATATTAGTTAAGATCTAAGATAGGATATTTGTTTAACTCAAACTTGCTGTAAGCTATGAATATATGGAGGGTGAGTTACCATGATTCGAGGGATGCACAATAGCATGTTAATTTGTGGAAACAGGTCCAGTGTGTGACCTCTATGATACTAAGGTCGTACTATCTCATGCCTCAGATCTTGCATCTGTCCAGCCTTATTTCAGGCACAGCCATCAGCCCTGCTGCCCTGCTGCTTGTAAGTCATCTAAACTGGCTGTGTGTACTGTGAACTGTCTGTGTCACACTACCGTGTCCATCCTGTGTAGCATTCATTTCCAATGATGACAGAAAGAAGTCTTTTATTTTTCTCTGCATTATTTTTATATGAATTTCAGGAGATCACCACCACTTTCTAGTTCCTACACTGCACTTTCAATTACTGGTGTTAACATGTACTTTTTAAAAAATAGAATCAACTAATTGCTCTCTTGCCATTGTTCTTCAGTCGAAACAGTGCCAATACGTAAACACTTTGAGTGCAAGGGTACATGAACTCTGAGAAAATTCTTCTACATGGCCTAGATCATATAACCAATAGATATAAAAATTATTCTCCAAAATCGAAAAATCTTTCTATACTTTTTACCCAGATATAAAGTCCTGTACCCAATATCCTAATAACATTTTCTCTATTTTGAAACCTGTAGATATGAATGGTGGATACCTTTAAGAAACTCATACAAACTGTTGCCAGAACAAATCTAGGGACTGAATCAAAACCGTCAGAGATCAGTGAAGAAACTTCTCTTGACCATGGGATTAACCCTGCTTCTAATGGTCTTGAATCACTTCTACAGGCAGTGTAGGGTGAATGGGATTCTGTAGAAGAAGGAGAAATGTTTTTGAATATAACTAATAAGTTTACAGAAAATGCCAGTTTCCTCTGGAAATAGCTGACTTCTTTCCCCATCCTGCTTCTGCTCATGTAGGTCTTGGATTTCCCTAGATTAAGTTAGGTGAAATTTGGGGGCTGCAGGTGGAAGTAGTTCAAATCTACACTAGCCAACAAGCCATAGTTTTATTACCATAATGTAAGCCGTAGCTATACTAACATACCTGAACATCCTGCAAGTAGCATATGCTCCATTCACAGACCTTTTCCTTCAGGTGTTTTTAGGGAGACCCAAATGGCCCTTTTGTTTTCTAACTAGCCACTTAAACTTTCATATCACTTTAAATCTGGTTGTTGGCTCAGAACAATAACAGTTTGCTCTCAGAAATCCTAGAGAGTAATGTTTCAATTAAAAAGGTAAGTTGTACCAATATCACTTAAAAAAAGAAAAATAGTTGGCCCCCAATCTTACCATTAGAAAGCTAACTGTGGTGCAAAATACTCACACCTCTTCACTGAGTTTTCAACATGTTGTTAAAATCTAGATTCACAGAGCACGAGTGAGCTTGACAGCAAAAAGGCAATTTATGTTGCTCTCATTGAAGGGACCATGTAAAATGGGGATCACAATTTTGAGAGTTGCACAATTTAGTATTAATAAAAAATTGTTACAAGTACTTGTTCTGTAATGAAAGTGACAAAATTATTTTAACACCATTCCTATAAGCAAGAACAGGAAAAAGTGTCTCTAAGAAACAGTAATTCTGGTTCTTCTCTTTTCTACTTGGTACATAATTTCTCAGGAAAGCTGTTTAAGTCAGTGAAAGTCTATTAACGTAAGACTACTGTGGAGAAAGAGGCACACAGTTTCTTTCAACTTGCATTTCAATTCTTCACTTTAATTCATTCAGATTCCACTACTGAAATTACATACACAGCAAACTTGTTTTGACAAAATTATCATGTCAAGTAAAGATAGGAGGTAATATTCCGTTTATATTCACCTATTCACTTACCTTTTCATATCAATATGGAAAAAAAAATCTTTGCTTCCTTCTCTTCTAAATGCTTTTCTCTCCATTATCCAAGAGTGAAATGATTTATATTAGCGTACTTCCCACAACTGCTCTTCAGTCGAGATTCAAGATTTTTGTCTTTGCTCTACAAATTCAAGGACTTTTCATCATCAAGGAACATTCCTAGATACTATATGGATAAACAGACACAAATACATTATTAAATGCCCTGTGAAGAAGCAAGAAGCAGGAAAAATGGTCTTACTAATAAACGCTTAGTATAAAACTGAAAGACTATGGTTATGGAAAACACATTGTAATAGAGCAGAAATTACCAAAAAAAAAGGCTATCACGGCTTCTGCTGGGTTTTTTTCCCAACATTGCCTTGATTTGTATTGTGATATTAAGTCCCTTCTAGCTAAATCCTGGGCAACCAAGCATGGCAATATTTGGCTTTTAGACCTATTCTGCTTAATGGAGAATTATGTGTGTGTCTATGAACAGACCCTTCACTATTTCTGCATGATCCAGCAAAGAATTAGATCCACAGATAGGAGGATGTTGATCTGGGGAGCCATCCATAACAGCTTGCAGAAAGCGTTGAAGAGAAAGGTTGAGTGAAAACCTTCCCCCTTTTATGGATATAGTTAGATCTGGAGAGGTATATCTCTCTCACTGTCAAAACCACTGTTGAAATTGGAGCTTGTGCACTAAAAATGCTCTGCAGTCACCATTGGTTTAAATGGATTTGAAGTCAGTCTCATGAACTACTGCTGTGTGCTGACACCCACATATAAATATGATTGGGATTTTCTAACTAGAAAATAATAATTTGTAAGCACAAAAATAAAATTGAAGCTATGAAAGCAACCATAAATTTCTGTAATGCAAGCCAAAATTACATTGACATTTCAGATAGAAGTTATTTCAGAGAGTAGAGATAGGGTTGGGTGCATCCATAACATCGGTAAGGAAACATTAACTGTGGCATAAAAACATGCTGTCACATTGCCTGAATGCTTGCTGTTCTGAACTTGTGCTCGTAGTCAGAGGTGGGTTCGTAGGGCAGAAGTCCACTACCTCTCAGGTAAATCCTATTCTGCATGGCATAGATAAATGCATCTTCATTTCACAGTGTCACCATTTCCTGCAGAAAAGAGCATTTGATCTGTTAACAAAATCTGAGCAAGACCAAGGAGTGAATCCATGAGACTTACGATTTAAAGCTGACAGAGTGCCACTATTGACAAAGTTTTATCATCTGGATGGTAACAATTCTGAATCTTCAGAGGGAAGGGGGGTTGGAATAAACAGGGAGAAAGAGACATAAAGGGATTTTTTTTTTTTTTTTATGCATATGTTCTTCAGTATGAAAGAGAAACAGAAAGAGAAGAATGTGTAAAAACAGATGTGGAACTACAAAGCCTTCCCACAGACTCCTTGAGAAGGAAGATGTACATAAAGAGCTGTCTGTGTGGCCATTAAAGTACAAACTGATTCAGAAAGAGGATATGAAAAAATGTTATAGTAAGCACATAATTCATCACAAAAGTCGAGATGTATAAAACTATCCCAGAGTAGTAGGGAATTAGTCTTTCTTGCATGATTAAATACAGCTAGTGTTTGTAAATATGAGGAAATCACTGCACGGCTGATCTAAAGCATTGAAAGTTTGTCAGAAAAAGTAGTTTATTTGTTAGACAAATCTGATATAGCTGTAGCAGGGGGAGACAAGCTGGTAGGCTACCTCAGTCCATAGCAGCTACAACCACACTATTATGGCATTGCTGACATAAATAAGATCCTCCTTTCATCTGAGAATCTCATTCAAGCCTCTAGCACAGAATGATGTGTGGTTCTTAATATTGTCCAAGGCAAATTCCAGTGGTAGCTCATCCTCATCGCTGCAATAGCAGCAACCTCTCCAGATGACAAGGGCAGCTTCTGAGTCACTTTAAGGAAAATATCTGCATATTTTTTTCTATAAGATTTTCAAGGGTTATAGATCTTTATCTGATGAACATACTGTCTGAACTGTTATGTATTTTTTTCTGTAGTCCTTTTCTCACTTTCACATTTGCAGTCCAAAAAAAAAAAAAAAAAAAAAAAGAAAGCCCTAAATATCCAATGCTTTCACTGCTTTTACATTGTTTAGAGGTGCTTTGATTAGTTACTATTGAGGTGCTTAAGAAAACTCATGGGTTGAGTACAGTGCCCCTTCTGCAATTTCACATTCCATTCTTTATTTTTTCTTATCGTTTCTGACACTGAAAGGTGTTGGCTTTTGTTAATGAGAGACACTTAAAATGTACACATGAATTGTATGCCTTTGTTTTGACTGTTCATTTGTTAACCATGTATGATCTATCATTTGTTTTAATACAGAACGTTTTTTTTGTAAAGAAGTTGTGCTTTTTGCTTCGTCTTCTGTTGCTGTGATCTCTTCAGTCCCTATCATCTTCATCAGCTTCTATTCACCTCAGCCTGTTTCAGTATACGGCCCCAAAAGTTATGGTTATTTTCTGTATTTCATAGGCCAGCATTTCAGACTTACCCCTTTTTACCAGCGTGTATTGCTGTAAGTGGCTTCCCACTCACTCATACCATCTACTGCTCATCCCATTACACAGTTCCCAAGTGTCATTATCATAGAAGCATGTGTTCTGAAATGCCTTTAATGTTAAATTGTTTCATGACTTCTTTCAAATATGCATACATTCAACATAACTGAAATGATGAGTTGGGTGGTCCCTACTGCTTTGTGGTAGAGGCAAGAGCAAAACATCCTGTGTGATTTCAACACTGTTAAATTGTTTATTGATAATCCCGAAATGAAGTGGCTGAATCAGCATTATCTCCACTGTAAGAGATTTCTGGTGTTAACTCTTCTGTTGCCTGTTACCATGCACAGATCACAGAGCAATTCCCTATCCTGTCATGTCTTTTAGCTGGAAGTGCCTATAAAATTCTATAGAGGCTTTGTATTAAGGATGGCAGCAATGTCTGTCCCTCAGGGAATACTTGTCTTTGCTTTTCCTCTCGATTTCAATGACACATGATAAAAATACAACAGGAATGATTAAGTGTGATAGCATCTTCGACTCAGACGGTCTTTATTTTCCAGACTAATTATACAACAGAACTTCACTCTCCCACTCAGACTGCTTCAAAGCTTATCCAGCTGGGCATGTTCCTCATGTACAGCATCAGATTATATTGCTGTCTCCAAATCAGTTGGTACTACCATTCAAATAGCAGCTTCCTGATTCAAACCTAAAACCATAGCACTCTCATTAATTATAGTAACAATTTGGATGAGATTGCTGTTGCACATTACAGCAGTACACATGAATTAAAACGTAAACAAAACACAGTTGTGTTTAGAGTTCATTAGTAAAAGAAGGGTGTTCATGTGCAACTGTATCCTAACAAGTGGCTAAACTCTTTTCTGCTTTACATAGTGGGATTGTATACAATTTAAACCAAATTATCCAAAATTCCACTAAAGTACCTGAACTGTTTGCAGCAAAGACCCAAAGTTAATTTTCACTCACTTATTCCCACATAGCGCTGCTGAAGCTAATAGAGTTGCACAGGTCTGGCTTCAGTTTTCTAAGCACATCTGTTCATTTCATGACAGACGTTTCTTTGTGGGCTATGTTAGTTAAAAGAGAGACAGATGTTAATCCTTTTCACAAAGCAACTTATTCTCTGAGTGATCCCACCCATACAAGCACCTTGTTTTTGCTAAAGAACAACCAGCCTGTGCATGACAATGATACACCATAAGAAAATGATCTGTTACATTCCCTTTATTCGTTCTTTCTCCTTAGCCATCAAACACCCTGTTAAGGATCAAACACCATCACTTGGCACCAGTTAAGTGCTATTGAATCCTGAGGGAAGGTGGGACACAGTTTGCCTCTAAGGTAGGATAAATCCTGTTTATATTGCTAGGTGCACTTAAATTATGCACTGGCAAGGCAAGCTTCACCATCTGCCAGGGATTTATAGCAGACCTGGAATAAACAGATGAAGATAAGGTATTCTTAATCAATATATACCTCTTTATTTCTTCTTCTCTGCCTGTCTGTCGATTCCTCCCTCCTTCCACAGACTCATAGCCACTAAGCCAGCAGCATCTAGCTGTGCTGGTCACTGCGGACCTTCTGGCTCAGGAGGGGACACAGATGCCTTAAATAACTAAGCAACTGCCCCTTATGTATATTTTATATGCTGAGGGCCCCATGCTTATGCAGCTGGCTTGGGATAAGACATTTTCATTCAGCTGTTGATGACTTTGAAGACAGTTGAGAAAACAGCTCATTCAAATTCTCCACAGCTTGTTTGCTTCTGCATCTAATCCATTACCTGGTCACTTCTAATTAGAACAGTTGCAATGGAAGAGTTGTTTTGTTCTGTGCAGTTGACAATTATTTCCTCCCAGTCAGGACACAGAAACTTTCTTAGTGCGGTGATCTGCAAGAGGATATTGAAAAAATTAGGTTTGTTTCACAGATTAGAAGGAAAAGGTTAATGTAGAAAACTGAAAAGACAACATCCAGATTTCCTGCCACAGAAAGTTTCACAGTAGTCAGAACATTTTAGGTTTATATTTTTTTTTCTGGTATTGCTAGCGTTTTTCATTCCCAGCATTTATTTTTGAACATACTTAGTTTGCTATAATGATAATATACTTCTGTCTTCTTTTTCTTCTAATCATCATCTGTAATCGTAGATAAATTTACTATTTATTTTGTTATTTTTTTCCTGTACAACAAAATTATAAGAAAAAAAGGTACTGTCATTTTACTTAGGAAAAACTGTGTGTGACAAACAAATGCACACTATTTGGGGTAGGTATTGTAATCACTTTCTTAAAGTTGTTTGTACAGTGACTGTTGAGGTTGTCATGTGTCATGGTTTAACCCCAGTGAGCAATAACCACCAGACGGCCGCTCACTCACACACTCCCGGAGAGACAGGGGAGAGAATCAGAAGGGTAAAAGTAAGAAAACTCATGGGTTGAGATAAAGACAGTTTAACAAGTAAAGCAAAAGCTGTGCAAACAAGCAAAGCAAAAGAAGGAATTTATTTACTCCTTCCCATCAACTGGCAGGTGTTCAGCTGTCTCCAGGAAAGCAGGGCTCCATCATGTGTAACGATCACTTGGGAAGACAAATGCCATCACTCCAAACATCCTACTTTTCCTTCTCTTTAGCCCAGATTTATATGCTGAGCATAATGCCATATGGCATGGAACAGCCCTTTAGACATTTGGTGTGAGCTGTCCCAGATGTGTCTCCTCCACAACTTCTTGTGCCCCCCCAGCCTCCTCACTGGTGGGGTGGTGTGAGAAGCAGATAAGGCCTCAACTCTGCGTAAGTACTGCTCATCAGTAACCAAAACATCTCTGTATCATCAACACAGTTTTCAGCACAAATACAAAACATAGCCCCAAACTAGCTACTGTGAAGAAAATTAACTCTATCCCAGCCAAAACCAGCACATCATGGGTAGAGATCAATAACACAAAGGAACGGTTGTTGTTACTTGAGAAACGATTGTTTGAAAGCATAAACACAAATGGGCATACAAGCAGGAAATAAGATTTTATTAGGTTTATATCCCCAGAGCAGCCCTCCCAGTGCTGAGTGTCACCCTGGCAGCCAACAGGGTGTGTAACACAGCTTGGGAGGGGCAGAGCTGGGACAGCTGACCTGGATTGGCTGTTCCATACCATGTGACCTCGACTCAGCCATAAAAGCCAAGAGCAGGGAGGAGGAGGGGGGTATTGGTTACTGTGTTTGTCTCCAGGAGCAGCTGCTGCATAGACTGAAGCTCTGCCTTCCTGGGAAGTGGCTGGACATCACTTACTGAGGGGAAGTAGAGAATAGCATCTTTGTTTACCTTTTGTTTCTGTGCATGGCCTTGGCTTTTGCTTTAATTAAACTGCTTTTATCTTGACCCATGAGTTTTTCATCTTATTCTCCCCCTTGATTTTGCTGAAGGGGGGAGTGATAGAGGGGCCTGGTGGGCACCTGGCATACAACCACCAAAGCACTGTTTTTGGTTAAAAAATTAAGAGTAGTAGTTGCACGAGTTCTATTAAGTAATAATAATTATATTTAAAGCACCTCTGTAGGCTACCAGCTTTGAAGTGTGCAGAAAGAAAAGTAATGACTGATAAGTGCTTGTAAGTGTTCAGTTTGTAATGGCCAGAAGAGATAATTCAGCTCAGTTTGTTGCTAATTAAGGACTTATTATTTCTCCTTCAGTTTTATGTTCAATTGTACACTAAAATTATACATTTTGACATACATTTTTGCCAGTTGTATCCTTGAGCATAATAAGTGAATGTCGCTGTACCTCAGCAATTTAGGTATCGTTATACAATTAGCTGAAGTGCTTGCTTGCATAATTGTAAATCAGCAGTGTGGTTTTGAGCTGCATATTGCACTTGTAACTGATTTGTAATATAACCAATGTGAGAGACGGTGTTCAGTTCTCTGTTCTTCTCCTTTTAGCTCTGAAACAAAATTAGACCTATAAGAAACAGTAGAATGTAATTAGGCAGCTTAATCAATCAAATTTGCTTAAAGTATCTTAAGCATTATTCATCTAGCAAATGTAATATGTGAATTAAAATGAATCTAACATCATACCTTCCAGCTTGTACCTCACACCTTTCTGTAAGCCTGGCTCAACTTTGAACGGAAACATTTGAATTAAACACACAGATTTGAACTCAAGTCAGGTACAGCATTTTCTTTAAATCAGCTTTCTATGGCTGTCTCTGAGCAAGAAGATTCTCTCTTTCTGGACTTGCTACCATAAGACTCCTTTTACTGTGTTTTGGCTAACGTTGGAAGTTTAGTCCGAGGTACGATGACCCATCTATTGCATGTCTTTCCATCCCCTGTTTTACTCCTTAGGATATAGCAGGATTTAAAACTGAACTCCCAATTCACAAATCCACAGAGCTCCATTGAAGTTAATGAAGCAACATCAGCTTGCATCAGCTGATAGCCTGGTCATCTGTAAATAGAAAAGCTGGTTCTCATGTGTCCTGTGTGCTGTGCCTGGTCTGTCTCGCGTGGCATTGTGTCCCCATAACCAGGTAAGGGGGTCCAGGATCAGCTCTGAGCCTTGCCTCAAATGGAAGCCAACCCCTGAGGGAAGGGTCAGTCACATTCACCTTGCTGTCAAATAGTGAACCTCATTCTCAGATGCTAGAGACAAACCTTCCCTGTCAAGGGCAGGTGTATAACCTGACTGGATATAATATAGGTGAGTTTGCTGCTTAAATCACAGAATGAAGGTGAGTGGATCCAGCTATTTGTTCAAGCTGCTGGTACCATCACTCATGAAAGACCCTGTTTCTGTACCCAGTGCACCAATAATGTTAGAAGCTGTCTCAAATGCAAGAAGTGAGAGGTGAAGCTTGAAGATTTGAGGATCAGCATCAAGATCTCCCACAAAGAGGCCTGCCCACAGAAGCAAGCAATACATTCTTGAGCAACAGTGTTGTGCACTGCTCAGGCTTCAGGGTGAGGTTGTCTTTTTTTCCAACACATTGCCCTCAACATTCCAGACTAACTGCCAAGTCTTGAGAGAAGAGCAAGCCTGTGATTACATCATGTGCAGGTGATTATGCAACTAGTGTACTTAAAGTTATATCCACTCTCAACGAGTTTTGCACAGTATCTAGGTAGCATGCACTGCATATCACCTCTGCCTCTACTTTTTTCAAAAGAAAAGTATTCTCTATAAATCACACTGGCTGACACATCCTTTTGGTTCATATTAGCTGGTTTGTGAACCAGCCAAGCAAGACACAGAGCTAGAACAATATCAGGGTACTGCACTGCTTTGCAGAAAAATATTTACATTGAGGTATGGAGTGTGTATGTTTTTAAGTTCCAGTCTTGAACTAAAATCAACAAGAACTAGCAGCAAGAAAAAAAAAAAAACACACATTTTTTTAGCATATTCAAGGTTATATTCTATGTAATCCTACTGCCTGACAATATATCAGTACTGTTCCTTGATAAGTCAGAAAATTGTATGGGATTTTTTGTTTCTTACCTTTACTTCTACCTATCTTCTCTTCAATACTACCCACTCCTTTGTTTATTTAATGGATGAGGACAAAAACTGCCATGTGGTAATTCATGGAGGATATTCTCCAAGCTGGTGAATTGTATCTGTGCCTCTTTTTTTTTTTTTTTCACAAGTTGCAAGAGAATTTAACCTTTTGGAGCCTTGCGTATAGGGGTTAAAATATGTTTATTCTTCCTCTTCTTTTGAATTCATGTAGAATTAGTTACACCTCGCCGTGCTATAAACCCAGGAAGATAATTTCTGCTAGGGCTGGGGGTCCTAGCATTTAGAATAAGACAATTCTCCTAAACATTGTCTGGTTCAATTTACCCCTTTTGAAATCAAATTAATTAGTGTCAACACAATCTTTCTTCCTGTCTTTGCTTTATCTTTTCAGAATTTCCCATTTAGAGTTCTTGATTCCAAAATAATGAAGCAAGAAATTTCAGTTTTAGAAATTGTTGTTTCTTTGGGAGGAAAATAAGTTGCTCTTCGCTTGAATTTGGAATAACTCAGGAGTTGTCCTGGATTCTCTCTGAGATCTACTGAAGATTAGATAAAACAGCCTGGCCACTTGGAGAGGAAGAAGGTGGGTGAGAGGAAAACAAAAAAATTTGGATTTTCAGATATAGTTGCTAAACAAAAACTAAAGCTAAACTTTGCCACTGATCTTCTTCTTTGGTTCAGTAGCCCAAGAGAGTAGCTGTTCCCAATTCAATATTTCTTCTCTTCTATAAGTCCTTCATTAAAAAAAAACTTTGAAAATAATAAAGTATTTTTCCTATTATTTGGCATTTTTAACTCTTTGTACAAATAGCCAGAATTATTTGTCATTATGTACTATAATTTTGCTCCCAGTATGGAACAAGGCTGGTTTTGACTGCAAACATTTGGTGCTTCACATTTAGATATTATGAAATCAAAGTCAGTTGCAGCTTAAGTCAACTTCTCTTTTTATTTATCCCTTCTGCTTTCCCCAGTGTGCCCAAAGTCAACAGAGGACAAAAAATGTGCCTATGACTATCTTTCACTTTGATCAATGTGTACGTTTGATGTCCTTACAGACAGTATTTTTAAAATTAAAAATGAAACATTTTCTATGCAGACAGGATATTATGCAGCAAAAGCCTAAAACACCACATCTGCTAAAAAATTAAAGCCAATAAAAAGTTAAATCTAGCATAATTGATGCTAACAGAAGTGTTACTATTAGTTTTAATTAAGACAGGATTTCTTCCAAGAATCAAAACATTGGATACATGTTTTCATTACTCCCAAAATATACTCCAGAACTGCATATTGCTACTGCTTCCCAACATTTCAAACCAAATAAAATTGAGGTGTGGATATGTTCAAACAGGCACCTCATAACGTTCAGGTACTACAACAACAAATCTGCTCATTCAAGAGATCCCACTCAGTATTTTGAATAATCTCTGAAGCAGAATTCCACATTACGAGACAACTTCTATAATGGGAAGATACATCTGATGTCCTGAGTATTTGTAATTTTAAATCACCCAGATTGTGTCACATCAGTTTACTCTTTCTACACTCATCACACCCTTCTGCAGAGAGACTGATGAAGACAGAGGGCTCACAGGGGCAGCCAACTCCTTACGAGCTTACAGCCACCAGGCTACTCAGAGCGTGTATGTCATTTTGAGAGAGAGGCCCTTAACATTTACTAACCCTCCTGTCACAGCAAGCTGGCTGCCTGATCTCTCTCACCAAGAGATAAAACGAGTACTGGGGAAACGGATGTGGGGGGAGAGAAGGCATACTAAGGCTTAAAAGACAAGTGGAACTTCATAGAAAAAACAATCCCAGAAAGAGCTGGAAATGTAGATTAGTTCACAGCTCCTCACAATGCAGCTAGTACAAGTGTGATGAAAAGAGTAAGTCTAAGACTGCTCCCCTCACTGCTGAATATACTATAACAACTCATTACTTACCACTGGGCTCCCAAATCCTGCAGAAATGAAGGGCTCATAGGAAAACCTGGAGCCTTTGAGGAATGTTTAAAGATCTCTGAACTAGACAAAATATGTTTAAAATCTCATGCGGGCAGACCTCTCCCCACTGAACACCTTTAGAAGCCTAGGCATAAATTATTCCAACATATGTCAGCTGTTGGAGACATAGAGGATTATTTTTTTTTGCAGTATTTTTATGAAATATTGAGTGTCACTTAATGTAACTGTGTGATCTTGGTTGCTTAACTGACTTCAAGGGATTAACTGCTGTTCAGGGATACTCTCTGGGATTGAGGAAAAGGCAGCCAATGGACTCATGTGCAGCACACTACCAGGTCTAGGTTGGAAAGGTGAACTATCTGCACTCAATGACATTTGAATAGACTTAACTGTGCAGTTCTGTAGATAAATCAATTTTATTCTGCCTTGTTGGCTGGTAGCCAGCACGTGAGGAAGGAACTTAATTACCTGAATAGGCTGACTAGAAGAACATAAGACAATGGTATATGTAAGAGTTATAAAATAAAGTTTCTTTTACCCGCTGGGTGTTTGAACAGAAAAATAAAGCAGCAATGAATGCATAGATGAGAATTTCTGGTTCTGTGATTTGGGGGAGAAATGGTGTACCAGGCACAAAAGACTCCTAGAGGACTTTGACTCACTTCCTAAAAGCTGATCAAGTTGCTGACAGACAAAACCATACAGAATGATATGTTTGTTATTTTGGCTACAACAATTTTCTGTGCTATTTAAAGTAAAGGGTAATTGTGGTTAAAGTCTCTTAGAAAATCTGGATGTCTTCTTTCAGCTGACAGAAACCTTGGAGACTGCATGATAAATCCGGAACATCTAAACACTCTGGGAGAGACTATTCATGAACTATTGTGGAGCCCAGGTATCATCAGTATTCCTGGGAATCAAGTGAGAAGTGAAATGTTGCATTCAGGGAGCCTAGGTCCTGAGAGTAACCTGCTCAAGAGAGCTTCAATAGAGAGTAAGTATAATACTTAAAGACCTCAAAAGCATCTAGCCAGTTCTGTGTCATGAGTAAAAATGCCTTTATAGTTTTATTAACTACCCCTATCTTCAATTTAACTGTTCCCATAGGGGCAACCGCCCTTAAAAAATGCATTGGTGGATGTTTTCAAGTTGGATATTAAAATACTAAAAAATCCAAAAGAGGCATTCATGCCCAGCATCTAAGGCTTTTACCTGCTTTGATTTTGTAAGCATGTAGGGAATGACTATAAGCAAAACTTTCCTCAAAGTTACATATTTTAAATAAATGTATTTAGCTGAGATAGGTCATAGAGGACTTTCACTGGTTGTGATGTTCAGGTGCAATTTTTTATTTGTATTTAATATTTCCTAAATCTTTATAAACATCCAAACTGTATTTTACTTAATGGTGAGATGGTGGCCATATTAAGCTTTTTATTCAGATACGCTGCTCTTGCTGACGTGTGTTACTAACCAGCATCCCGGTGACAGAACTCACTAAGGGCTGTTTGTAATAAGAACTTTACTTTTCCAGTTGCTTTCTTAACACAGTGTTACACAGCATAGCTATACTTTACACCCAATGTAACACATAATACTACTGTATTGAATTATTACAATGAATACTGCATTTCATCTTCATGGCATATCCCAAGCACATCATACAGCGCAGCACGTAACCCACATACCTACACTCTCATATAACTCCACTATTAACAAAAAAACCCCACACTTAGAGGAAAGGACTCTGGATTTAGTAAAAAGTTTGAAGAAATCTATTGGGTTTCACCTATAAATTAATTCACACACTGTTTAATTTATTTTTGTATTCATAACTGTGGTCAAGTTTTATTATATGCAGGTCAGAAGGCAGTTTGATAAATACAGAAATTGTATATTTTGTATTCTTCCACTGTGTCGTGGTTTATAAAACCACAGGGACAATTTTTGCTAAACACCTGTTGGGCTGATGCAGGGACAGGGAGAGTTTCACTCACGGGCAAGAAACCGACACGACTTGGGAAGAACAAGAAGACAACTGAATTTATTACTATTTACAACAAGAAGCAAGATATTGAAAGATGGAAACCACATCTTAAAAAGGCACTTCTCCCTCTCTTCTTCCCAAAGACCAAAGGCTTTGTTTTGTGCCTTCTCCCTCCCCGGGTGGCACAGGGGGGGCAGGGAGTGGGGGGTGCAGTCAGTCTGCTGCTCCTTCCTCCTCACAGTCTTTCCCAGCTGCCATGTGGAGTCCCTTTCTCACGTTGAGAGTCCTTCTCTGGAACTTCTCCGGCATGAGCCCTTTTCCAAACGGGGTTACAGTCCCCTGACAACTGCCCAGCTCCGGTGTGGGGCTTCTAGTTCCAGCGTGGGGTCCTCCACGGCTGCATCTTTCTTCACCGTGTGGCAGGGGAAATGCTGAGAGTATTCTGTTTCTTAATCCCGACCCAGTGTCTATCTGGCTGTCTCCTTCAGCATCTTCCTTCTCTTTCTGCTTTCAGGTCTTCATCGGCTCCCCGGGAAAAAGGCCGCTGGGGTGGGGGAGCCAGGGTGGAGTCTTGGGCTATGGCAGGTCGGTTTGCAGAAGCCGAGCAGGCGGCTGGATGGGCGGACCGACCCGCCCGAACTGTGCCCTGCCCGGGGCCGTGACAACCCCATTGTTCTGTGCCCCCTCTTCTATATGTTTTTCACAGAGGCGCCGACTGGCTCAGCCCTGGCCTGGGGTGGGTCCAGCCTGAAGATGGGACACTTCAAGCAGTTTCTTACAGAGGCTACATGATGGTGGTGTCCCTTCCCCCACTTCCTCCCCTCGGTTACCAAAGGCTTGGGGCCAGTGGGGGGGCAAGGGGGACAAATCATTAAGAGTCACTTAAAAAGGAGCCACCACTGTAACCCCTCCCTTGCCGCCAGCAGCAGACTGGAAGCTAGGGGAACTCTCAGCAGTTGCTTAAGGAGCCATTACACCCCTCCCTGCTACCAGACAAAACCCCACACACAAAACCATAACACACTGCAACGATGCAAAAACATTATCAGGCAATTAATTTTTTCATTAAGCAGGGCATAAATATTCTTCCGTTTTCCACTATCAAGATATTATATTCCTCAGCAAGAGCAAGTAGTATCTTATTGGTTGTGCAAAAGCAAGCTCACCTGTTTATATTTACTCTTTCTTTAATATTTAGTTTCTCATAATAAAAAATTACTTTGACCCTATTTAAGAAACAAGAACCATCTGCCTAGTGTTGCATGGCAGCAAACATACACACAAACTGAATCCAAAAATGGTTAGTGAATGAAAGAGGAATCTGCTGTCTTACTGTATGCTCACCCTGTTCCTAAAGCTGTGAAAGTTTGTTACAGACAGATGCACATGCGCACATGCACATGCACACTCCCATGCACATACGCACGCCCCTAAGCTCTGTGGTGCTATTGCTAGGTCACCCCATGATTATCACTAATCCTAGAGGTAAATTCCAAGCATTGTTTGGGAACAAAGTGGGATTTTATACAATTTAACATCCCAGAGAAAAATGTTAAGGCATGAAGGAATTAATTATGACATGCTACAAGACTCCCAACTTGGCTTGGTACCAGGACCCAAACCAGGACACTGAAATCTCAGAGTACACCACAGCTGTCCCACAAACACATCTGTCCTTTATCATAATGATCACTAGTCTCTGGAGAGGTTATGGAAATGGTGGGTCATTAGGAAGATCAGACCTCTCCTACAGGGACCACAGCAAGTTTCAGTGTAAAGAAGTCATTTTCCAAAGAGCTTTGCCCCTGTACCAAGCTAATGGCAAATTACAAGAATTTTAATTCTGCTCTGACCTTCCTTTAGCACACTTTACAACTGGCTGGCTACTCCTTAGGAAAAGATGCTATGCATTTATGTAGCAGATGTCGGAGGCAGTATTATCACTGATAAAATAGCATTGCTAGAAAGATGATGGAAGCATAAATGAGGAAGAGAAAGGATCTCTTAAGGGTCATCTCTTTCTCTAATCCACAATGGAGGACTTTCTAAGCACACTAAATTTTAATTTTATCCTTTGAAAATGTTTGGCCATCCCAGATAAAATAACTTGTAAATCAATTAAAAATGCAATGGGGAGAAAAAGTACCAAGCAAACAAACAAAATACCCACAAAAAACTCTGCACTTGTACATTGTTGGTTATTAATCTTGATTATCTCCTAAGCTGCATGCATTTTGCCCTGGCTGTGCAAGATGACTGAACTCAGATGGCCAGAGTCTTCCCTACCTGAAAAGAACATACAGTGAAAGTAAAATAGCCACCAGCCACCTAACCATTACCCTTTTCCTCCTGTTTTCGGTGTTAGAACTACACCACATATATAGATTTAATTAACGAAGTAAAAAATATTACCATTATAAAAGAAACTGATTAAAAATGCCAACACTCATGTTTACTCATGTATCTTTCTGTATAGATCAGTGAATGACATCCTGATTTTTTTATGAGGTGATAATCTTCTACAACATAGTTTTTTCTTTATTGAAACTATACTGTATCTTGTTTGTTCTATGTTAATATGCATTTCAGCAGCTTTCTTTTTGTAAATTACTCTTGCACAAAGGAAGAACAGTGTTTGGGTCTGTTCTGTATTTACTCAAGGGCCACAGAAAAGCATCCATTTGTCCTGAATCTAATGCATTGGTCAGAGTACATGCTTCAGGGTTTTTTTTAGTCCTATTTCTACCTAAATGCATACCTTAAAGTCATCATAATTCCTAATTAGTTTAAATATAACAAGATATATAATTATTTTCTTTGCATTCAGAAGTTTTTTTGATTACAAATGAAATGCTCTTTTTACTTCGCTTACTTTTAGTTGTTTATTTTATATATTGCTGTGCCTTCACTTTTTCATATCCATGTCCTTTCCTTTGATTTTTGAGGTTTGCAATTTTCTGTGAGGGTTTCTAAGATAAATATTCCCTCAGGAAAAGATCATAAACATCGAAACATGATACGGAAAATGCCAAAAATTACAGGCATTTCTCTACGTCTGAAATGATCTGTTGGGTTACCTGCTTACAATAAATAAGGAGAGCACATGTTCCATTATAGCACTCAGTGAGAAATAGGGCAGAAGTTAGAGCACATTTTCTTTACGTTTAACCAAAACCCAACATCTTAAAAAGAGACAATTCCTTAAAGGTTTTATGTACTAGACATGAGGTCCTTCATGTTATTCCTCATTACTGATAGCTTTTTTAACTTCCCTTGAAACACCAGATTTCAATAGGAAACTTTCGATGAAGTTTGTGTATTTTATTGCTCTCACATTAACCTGTGTACAATCAATCACATAAAAAGTTGAAAACAGCATGAAAATCAAAGACATTCATGACTTCTGTGCCAGTTGTGAGAGCATTCTATCTGAAGCTAGAAGATATTTTAAAAAGCCAACAGATGCCCTCTTTCTCTTTAATCTTTCAGTGTTCCTCACAGGGTCCTCTATTAGGGAAGGAAATTGTTTTTCTCATTTATTAACTATTCCAAAATTTGAAAAAGAACACTTGCCCAGAACAAATGTGAAATGTCAACATTTTTAATTGAAAATTTAAAAAATTGCTACGGAACAAGAAAATAATTTAATTTAAATTTTTATATTTATGTATGATTTTAGATTAAAAATTAATGTAATTAACAGAAAAACTGCTCAAACAAAAAACCCAAAAATATAAATTTTAAAATGCCAAAACTTTGTTTGTAAACATTTTAGTATATATTAAAAAAAAGGCAATGATTACATCAAGCACATTCAGGCTGGCAAATGCATAATTTATTAGGACCTTTTTTGGTCCAGTTTATGTTATATGATCTGACATAGTCAACAAAAGTGGTGTTGCCTATTAAGATATTTTGGTCCTCCAGCTGCTTTCTTGCAAAGCAAAATGGGTTACAATGTCGTACTTCACCCCATTTCTCCATCTCAAATCTTAATTGAAAGTGTAACTGCAGGAGATATTACACTAAAACACCTAAGTGCTGATCGCTGCAAGGCACTTATTGACTTAGAAATGGTGCAAAGATTTCTGAACAGGAAGGACAAAGCTATATTTTATTTGCCCCACTGATAAGGGTTTGGCTACCATTGAGTCACTTCACTGTTGGAAGATGAGAAGGGAGAAGAAGCAACTGAAAGAGACTGCTAAAAAACAGAAGAGGCCAGCTACTCACTGAAGCAGCTGATGTTGACGATTCCTTCTCAAAGCAACAGTTTCTGCCATCATTTCCTAACTGCCCAAAGCAGGGTGCCATGTCACACCATCGCCTGCATCAGGAGCAGCATCAGCAGCCAGATGGGCTTTCCAGGACACTGATGTAGACCACAGTCATTTTACTGCTGCCAGCTCTCTCCCTTCACAGGAACCACACACCTTATTTTGAGAGTTGGCTTAGGGTTCGTTTCTGCTCCCCCTGCTTAGGAAGTAGGAGTCTGTCACCGAGCGGCTTGTAGACAGGTAGAAAACATTCATTTCTTAAAATAAAGCAGCTGTTTGCTTCCGAGCATAGGGCTCAGTCACCTTATAAACTCAATGCTGTTTGTAATTTCATGACAAATGGTGCCTGCCTGTGCAGCCCATGTCTGCTGAAGCTGATGGCTCAGTTGCCAAGATTTCTGTTCTCCATTCCCCAGCAAACGTGCTTGGCTCCACATTCCCACCTTCACTTTTCAGTGTACATTTATATTTGTTCCCACCTGTGATGGAACTAGGTTTCATTGCAAAGGGAAATGGCTTCCATAAAATGGAAATATTTTTCAACTCGATTAATTAACTGTTCACTCACAGGCCTTTTCCAGATGGCCTTCAATGTGCAAGATCATGAACAACTTTGTCTTGCAACGTTAAGTATACTATAGTTAAACAGGCAGTCTTACTTCCCTGGCAATATCAGACCCAGATGCCTACTTTTCTGGCATATTTCCTTAGTTGTTACATAGTGGTACCCGCTCACACTAATGATGTATGTTAGGCACACAAAGCTGCAAGCTTCAGGACACTGTTGCAGCAATTCCGCAATATTTTGCCTTACCAACCTCTTAGAATTAAATCATGACAATTTTATTTATGCAAAGAGTAAAGCACATCTTCAGCCTTTACCACTTTATTATTAACCATTCTCTGTTTTCTTCCCACAGCAGATATTTCATTGACTCAGCAGAGATTGTCACATTTTCCTGAAGCAGGCACATTCTGTTTTATAGGTTTATGTGTTCAGACCTATGGATATCTACATGGCTGTGATTCATGAATTGTTACCCTTAGTATATCATAATGATGATGTCCTCTGTTTTTTCAAAGATGGGATAAAGGTGCAGAGTATATAATCTAACTATAAAGCACCTAATCAGGAAGAAAATGGACATTTCCATCTGATTATATCCTCTGACCCAACAACAGCTGCCAAATACTTCCATCCTAGTAAATATTTTCTATTTCTTGTGTTGGTTGAAAACTGGGAGGTATCAGAAATAATAAAGGTATGTGTTGGCCACAGATCCACAGGAAGAAGTTAAGGGTATGTAGGCAATTGAAATAGATTCCTGTTGTCTACCAGCAAAACAAAAGGTCTTTTATTAAGAAGTGTGTCTTCTAAAACATTTATTATTCAGTGCACATGCTCAAATTTTTAGTCACACACACCCAAAAATACATAAAAAGTTTAAAACAAGCAGAAAACCAAAACATCTTTCTCCTGTCACACATAAACCAGCTGCTTCTTCATCTGGTGCATTATGTCCACTTCTTCATAGCTCCAACCATACTCACCTGAGAGCTGACTTTACTGAGGTTTCTGAACACCTCTGTTTCTTATTGAGGACCTTATGCATGGCGTTATCCCTTTATCTGCCTATGCTATACAGTTTCTCATATAAAATGTAGCTTTGAACATATAGGTTTGTTAGTTTAAGAGTGTATTACTCTACTTTTCCCTGTATGCATCAAGCTCTAGTACTGTGGTAAAAAACCCAAACACCTCCCCCCACCCCCAAAACCCTCAGAAATTGGCAAAAGAAATCGATTTTGTTATTTTTGTATGGCTTTATATATTTTATTCTTCCATATTAAAAAATGATTTGATGTAAAAAATTCCATTTCTTATAAAAAATGGATGCATCAACTTGAAATATTTGCAGTTTTCCAAAATGTTTAATTGGATGTGCTGTTGCAGTGGGTCTGGGAACAGCAGTTCTTCTCCAGGACATGTTCCCATTTGCCGTAACACACTATAATTATGAATTCCTTTGCCACATCACCTCTTTTCATCAAAAAGAGCACACTTGTATCAGGGGACATGTGGTCATCCTAACCTCATCAAAAGTAAAAAGGTTCCACTGTAACGTTTTTCTACTAAACATTTTAAAGAAGCCTAAGAATTGTCACCTCAGCATCGATGAATATTTGGCATAATTTTCCTAAGGAATATATAGACTGAAATCAACCAGGACTGTGACCATTCACTAGACTTGAAAAACTACAAGTTTTTAAGTTAATACCTTTAGAAAAAATATGACTTACCACTTAACCACATCGCCACTCTGATACACACTGAAATAACTAAAAACATCTTGCAATGATTTCAGCAGTCCGACCTCTAATTATTGGTTGTGGGTGTGCATGTAGGCATGCATAAATATATCTGGACACTAGAATTCCTAAGTTTTAAAAAATACATCTAAGTCCAAACCTGTCTGTTATGTCACTGACAATGTTGAGTTTGTTTTCCCATACATGTTTGGATTGAATTTATTGAAAGAATGCAGACAGGATGTACTATGATAGTGTTAAGTCTTCTCTTCATGTCTGCAGCTTAAGAGCTCCACAAAGAAATACGTTAAATCCAACTAAGGCTGAAGGGAATCCTCAAAAGGAGAACCTGAAAGAGAAAACAGTCAGAAACTTCAGCAGCTAATTGCTGTGCAGATTCCACACAAGAAGTAAAATGAAATACAGGAAGATAAATCATAAGTCATAAGTCATCCTGTAAAAATATGTATTGGTAAATTTTCTGTGGCAAAGGAAACCCTCAGTGAATGGTTGGGATTATTTTAAGAAAGCAAAGGTTTAACACTGAGTATAAATGTAGGTTTGTGTTTATAAGTCATTATTATACATGGAGATCTATAGGCATCTAATGAAGTCAGGATGAAGAATGTATAGATACATTATGAAAGTGAATAAACTCCCCAGTACGTATTTACTGTTGGAATTTGCAGATTTTCATTTCATTTCCAATCTTCTTCAATCTCTTTCATCTCTTTAATGCACATTACCTAGAATTTCATTTTCTCGTGTAAGGCATATTTTAGGAACATACACATACTTGCCCATACCAACAGGTTGGTTTAGGTCCAGTGTGAAGGAAAGTACAAATGAGTTAACAGAAGTTAAAAAACTTATGTTTTGTGGCATTTTGCAATGAGAAACAAGTTTCACCTGGTCTAGTGGGAGGTGTCCCTGCCCATTACAGGGGTTTGGGAGCGAGATGATCTCTAAGGTCTTTTCCAGCCCAAATCATTCTATGATTCTATGGTTCACATGAATCCTCCCATGATCCCCTCTGGATAGCTGATAAAATCAACAATTAAACATCACTTCTTTTAGCTGTTTCTCTAATGTTCCTTCTTTGCCTTTCCACACAAACAGGCTATGGGCTCTCAACAGTGAGAGAGACAAGCAAACTGTCTCCAAGGTTGGCTCAAATTTTGAATTAATGTAGGAAAAGAACTGCCTTGTGAGCAGGATCGTAAGAAGAGAGAAAACTGAAGCAAATAAGTGAGGTTAAATACAATACATATTTGCTTCCTAGGATCTTGTTAACCATATTTATAAAATTGCATCCCCAAATATTCTCAGAAATTTAATATAGGAAATGCATCTCAAAAATCATCCCAGAAGTTATTTCTTTCCCACTTATCAATGTAAATTATTTTGGCATCCCAGATGCATTCTTTCTAATTCCATTACCCTTGTCTTCTGCAGGTTTAAACTTGTCTCATTTTGTATGCATAGTATTTACATTCATACTGTCTTTTCAAAAACCACATTTTTATCCAAGTTTTGTCACAATATTTTGAGAAACAAAGAAGCACAGAAGACTAAAATAAATATTTGCTTTTGAATATGGTATGATTCTAAAATTCTAGTACCTGAAGGATGATAACCTGGTGAATGGGAAATCTGTTCTAAAAAGATAAGTTTACTTCGTAATTAGTAAAAAGCATATGGGGAATGTGTAATGAGCTAATGTAAAAAAAAATCTAAAGGCTAGTATTTATTTACTTTCATGGATGAAAATCAATAGACAGGCAAAGGGATTCAGGGTTAAAAAAACTGAAATCTTTAGATTATTTATTTAATTTTATCTAAATTTTCAAACCCCAAAACTTTTACAAGAGATGGCTAGCTTGTCACTGGCCCAAAGTGAATTAATGGGTTTAGTCGTTTTATGGGTTTACCTGTATTAGAGATGCCATTTTTTTGGCAGTAATGTAAAAACATCAAAATCCAAATGATCCAGATTCTTGGGATAATGGAGGGAAGCTTGAAAACCTGCTGTTTCTGTCTTTACATTAGATTTCAGGCTGTGACTCTCTTCCAACCTAATGGTATAATATTGACATTTTCATATTTTAATTAATAAAATTTTGTTTATATTTAATATAATAAAAATTAGACGTCAATATCTAGTCATCTCCCTCTTTTTAATGAGGTTAAGTTTCTGCAACATGAACTCTCAAAGTCTTTTCTTAAATTGAGCTCCAGGGTTTAGTCTTCAACTATATGAAATCAGAATAAAGTCCTCAAGGTTTGTTTCTGTTCCCATTAAGGATAATATTGAGATGGGAGCAGAGTCAGAGCACAAGGCACCATTCTCTCTGCTTGAGAACTTGCTTTTTCCGCTTCAGCTTTGCTGAGGGCCTTAAAATGATAGCCTTGTAACACAGTGTGCAGAGGTGCAGTCCTTTCGCAGCAGAACCACAATGGAGGAGATTCACAGGTCATAGCCCTTGGTTGCATGTGCTATATCCATAAAGGCTGAATACAGCAAACACTCACCCTGGAGGGCAGGGGAAATTGGAAAGTTAGTATGTATCTTAAACATCCCGAGAGGTGAGCAATAAAATCCAATAGAGGTTAGCTGTTCTGTACTTGATTTTCTCTTAACTGTAATTAATTGGAAATTTTTCATTGTCTTGAACAGTACCAGCACTGGGCCCTGCAGTCTCTAAATAAACCTGCTGTAAAACACTTTCTATAATCTCTTTCCCATTACTGGGATCATACAAATATCAGATCCGAACATTTCACCTGAGTTATTTTGTTCAGCTCTGCTACTGCACTAAGAAAGGGGATTATTTATCTATGCTGTCAGTCTAAAACTTGACATGCTCTAGGTCACAAAGAATGTTTAAAGATGAAAGGGCAGCTCATCATATAAATACATCTGACATTTTTAAGATCGCATATCAATGGAAACCAGGTATCAAGGATTCTTTTAAGAGTTTTATGTACTGAACCTTGAAATAATTAGAACTTTTTTTGATAACTGAAATGTGCATGTGTGAAAAAGATTCACAGAATTAAAGAAAAACAAAACCAACAAAAAATGGTATGTGTAAATGCACCCACTGAAAGATTCATTCTCCAACATAATACTTCTTCTTCTAACTGAAGAACTGCAGATCCAAAAGTAAAAATTAATATCTATCAGGCACTCCTTGTAAAATGGCTGCTCTGGGCATAAACCTGATGCAAAATACATTTCATAATCTAGCTTCCATTAGTGAGATCATTAACAGATTTTGTAAACACTAGCTGTAAGCATATTTATTAGGTTTTTTATTCCCTTCTTTTGCTAAAAAAAAAATAATTTTATTAATGTATTCCACCAGTGAACAATTTTTGTAACTGTATGAAACTTCTGTTCAAAAGAAAATGCAAGTATTGCCAAAGCTTTTGTTAAATTAAGCAATAGCTCCTTTTTTACACTGTTTCTTTCACTTAAAGTCAGGACCAAAATGCTTGTGGTCTCCACAATTGCTTTCAACATCTCACACTTAGCAAAATGGGGTGAGAATGTAAACAATCATATCTAAATTAGTATCCTGAACTTACTAGTTTGTATATTTTGCAAGTTCGTTTGAATTTGCTGCTTTGAACTAGAATGGTGTGATTTATATTAAAGAAACCTCTCAAAAATATTCCTTGTGAAGTGATTCCAATGTAGGAAAAAATACTCCCCTCCCTCTCACTTTTGTCTTAGATAAATTACAATAATCTCTTCTCTTCTGTCTTCTCTTCTTTTTCCAGCTGATCTATAAGCTCGTGAGGACTGTATTTCTGAAAGGCTAAAAGAAACACCCATACATCACCCATAGATCACAAAGTTCACATTGAATGTATATTAAATGATTAATTTCTTGCACTAGAAAATATCACAGCTTCTTTATCGTCCTGTTCCACCTTCTCCATTCCCGTTTCTTCTCCCATTGAGATACCTGCACAAGGTTAAAGAGACAAGGTCAAAAAGAACTAATCGGTAGGCAATCCTCTACTAAACAGTTACAAAACAATCAGTCTTATCCCCAGTTAATTCTGAAACATGGGCAGGTGGTTAGTCCTGTAATGTCCCTGATCTGCAGCTAGTGCAAATCAGTGTCACTTCACTTGAATACAATTAGACCAACTTCACACCATCTAAGAATATGCTTTAGGATTTTGTTTAACTGATGCCAGAGCTAACCAAAAGCAATCCTTGATTCTTAAACCCAAGGTCAACTTAGGCAAGCAGTAATTTATTGCTTGGTTTTATTTGTTTATCATTCGTAGAGTTGTTGTTTTATCTTTTATTAAGAAAGATAAGTGCACTAAGGTGTATCTTTCAATCCTTAAAACATTTTATAGGTCTTTGCAGACAAATGATGTTATCTTCAAAGGCAATAATAAGAAAATGTGCTCTGTAAATTGCATTTTATCCTCATAGTTTAAGGATCTTAGTATTTTTTTGTAATAGCTGCAGGGACTCATAATGTAAGTATATGAAAATTAGAATTTCTCTACATTTTGCAAACTTCTTTTTATGCATGCTATAGGCAAGCTAGAAAATATAGGAATGGCAGTGATTAGGAAGGGATACATTACTGCTACGTTATAATGCACAAACAGGTTTTATGTTTTTCTGCATAATATTAGAAGCTCAAATTTATTGAGTCACACCATCTTATCATCACTCAGTTTTTAAATTAAGGCAGCAATCATTGATTTATATCAGGCATAAAGAAGTTCCCTTGTCACATTACTTACATGCGATATAATTCTGATAAAGTATGAGTATTCGGTAGGGTCATTAAGAATTATTTGCATGCATGTAAGAAAAAGCAAAATATATTCATTTTTACTGTTAACTTCTTCAAAGTTACATCCTCTTATTATCTGCTATTATCTGCTAAAAACCCATAAACATTCAACAAATCTGCTTGAACAATTTTTTGCTTTATAGAGTTTAAAGATAAAATGTAAATCCAATATAACTAAAAGTTAGAAATACAGCTATGATAAAGGGATGCAATCATATCTTGCATTGTTAAATATCACAGGCTAAAAGCGGTTGTGATACAGACTACTCTGATAGCTAAAACTTAATTCAGTTGTCTAGCTAGTAATAACTAGACTTCTTACCCTATTTTCTAAAATTAGTGATCAAATGCCCAAGTAGTAAGTTAAACACATGGATGAAAGTGTGTGGTTAATTAATTTTCACCTTTTGAGGCTGTAGATGGCATGTGTGGGCAGTCTTACGGGCTTTATTTGTTCCCATGGAGAAAGCTTGCAGATCATGTTTACTGTGTATACGTACATTCTTGTTCATATTTCATATTTACTAGGAGCCTCATATTCATGAAGTATAGTGAACATTTTCAGTGGTCCTGTAGTAAATAGCACCTGTAAAAAACTACCATAGTCTGGTCCTATATTTATAATCCCCTTGAAAAACAAGCAAAACAAAATGAAACAAAACAACAACCAAAGCACAGTAAGTGTTCAACAAAATCTCTTCGACTTCCATGTACCTTTCTTAGGAAATTTTAATCAAGATTCCTGAAAGTGAAAATAGTCACTAGCCACTTCTATTCCAGAATTTTATTAAACTAAATGCTCAATTCCGGAAACTGCTATTTATTAGGGCAGTTGAATTTAAAAAATGATGATTATTGTATTTCTCTGATTCATTGGGAAAATCATGGAGAAAGCACAGATTTTAAATTATGATAAATCAAATACTGATGACAATATAGGAAACATTCTATACTGTGATATTTTAAGATATACTTGGGCAGTCAGTTTTATAAATTACAGCCCATCAATGCTAAGGTATTTCCAATCATGAATAAATGCCTCCTAGAAACAGAAAACCCACTAAATGCATATACTCTAGTTTTTAAATAAAACAAAACAGTGATATAGTGCATGATTTTGATATTGCACTTGTAAACCTTTCATTTGAGGCTTACTGCTCTTCTTTCAAACAACCCAGCTACCATACAGTTGTAAATGTCATATAAAATAGACTCAAGTTAACTTCTGAGAGTGGCTGAAATACTCTCTGTTTGACAAAAAGGACGAGTGAAAAGAAACATACGCTTTGAGGATTGTTTTCTCTTAATGATTTGATTCGGCATTGTGCTAGGTGCTTGCTATTATTTCTTACATCAGTTGTCCACAGTTTTCAGAAAGGAATGATCATCTTTGTCATGTGATGCATTGCAGTTCTCTGAGTATGACTGTAGATAATTTCATTAATATTCTGAAGCTCACGGGATCTTAGTGGTGAAATCGAACATAACACAGTATTAATTAGAGCAATAAAATTGAAAATATTACAAAATAAATTGCTTGATAGTTACAGTATTAGGCTCTTCTAAGTTATATTTTGGTCATGTAAAACATTGTTCACACTATATCAATTAATGAAATTATTACCTACAATTTCATTAAGCAATATCCATGTGTCTGTTATTCAGGTTTAAAAATGGCTGAGTGCCTTAAGTGATAGAACAACTTGAATAGAATAAGAAAAAAACATCAGAAATGCTCAATCTGTAATAATTTTATTTGCTTTTGTATTTCTTTTCAAAGTCAGTCCAGCTAGTTTATCCTACGTGGGGAACAGTATTTAAGCTAATTCAGCTCTCTTTGCACGGAAAATGGTGTCAGATGATTATGAGAGCTTTTCAGCTTTCTAGGAGGCTGGCAATAACAAAGAATAGCAACACTTGTAATATCTTAAAATGGCATATCTATTTCTGTAATCAATATCAGACCATTGCTTCATTTCAAAAGAGGCCTCTTAGGATTTCTTAGAGATGGGCCTTGCAGGAGAGAAAGAGAGGCACTATATTATACTGAATGACAGGGAGAGAAGCATTATATTACAGCTCAGATTCTGGGTGTTTCAGGTAAAATTGTCTTTTATTCTTTTTTTGGTGGAAGCTGAATTGCCATGGTGTATGGTCTTGAGTTATAAATAAGAATATGGGAAATCCTGTATAGAGCATCTTTTAAAAATGAAGACATTTGTATGCCACAATTGCTGATCCAGAGTCCAGCTGAGTTTTGCTGTCTTTTCTCCTGTAATGTGGAAACATTTCAAAGAGCTGACGATAAATTATACAACTCTAAGGCTGAGTCTAAGTCAGACTTACTGGCAAATGCCATTTTGATGTTACCTGACACTAAGATAAACATATGCAAAAAGATGCTGAGAATAAAACTTTTTCATTACAAGGCTAACTCCACTATTAATAGTCCTGGAATGCGACTGCCTTAGCTAATATACATCCTCTGGATAACTTACTATCCAGAATACGGATTTTACTGTTGGGCCTTGTTTTGCTTTTATGTCACCATATTCATTTAGAGACATTGGTGGAAATCAAACGCTTATATTTATAGGTGTGTTCCAATGCTTCTTTAATAATGTTGTTCATTATTTTCAAATAAAGCACTTACAAGATTACAGCAACAGGTCTAACTTTACTCAACATTTTTCTGGTATTCAGAGATAAATTACAGAATAAATCATTATTAAAATAGTTGATTTAAAGCAAGCACTTTCTTACACTGTTCTGTGTACCTATTTAGACTCATATCTTTTCTAAGTTTTACTGGAATCTCTTTCAAATGACATTTAACCCTTCACTGGTGGCCTCAGCTAGAGGACCTCAAAGTGAGGAAAAAACCAAAATGCAGGAAATGTATAGATGCTTTAAATTCTGATAGAGTTCAAACACATCTATGTCTATATTTCCTGTCTCAAAATGTTTTCACCTGCACTGAACCTGTTTTCTCACAATGTTAAAGAAAGTAATAGGACTCAGAGAGTTAAGTAAAATTCACGCCTTAAAGCCTAGTTTAATTTCCTAAATTTCCTAAAATACTACCTTACTATTTCAAGAAGTATCAGATGCTGTGTATGTCTACATGGAGCAGAGGTGATAGGAGAATCAGATGCTGTGTGTGTCTACATGGAGCAGAGGTGATAGGAGAATCATTTTACTCAATTTTCAACACAAGTTACACAAACCAAATTTGAATAAATATTCTTCTTAAACTGAGTTCATGACAAGATTGGTCATGGACAGTTAGGATAATCTGTAAGCAGTATGGCTCACAGAAAATAATTGCTGGGCTTACTCTAGTTTTTATTTATTTTTTGCATAAGTTAAATATAATTTAGTCTACGTTATAACAGGAATCCAAGTTGTATGAGGGTTTACTCAACAAACCATTTGTCGTTAGTCTTCACGCAGTGTATTCATCTCTCCAGGTGAACTGTTAATTCAAGATTTGTATCTGATAAAATATAGATTGCTGGTAGACAACCATATCATTCCTTTCACATAAATTATGAGACTGATCCTTAGTAACAGTGTAACAATAGCTAAAAATTATAACAGTCTGAGGAACTACCGCAGTTTGTGTTTTGCACAAAAAGTGCAAATGAACATAACAGATTTTGATCTTTCGCCAACTATTTTTACAGGTGTAGGTGTATCACTGTATTACTGTAGATGATACAGTGTATGTAGAGGAAGAATCAAGAAGTTATTTGAGCTATCTTCAGTATGTTAAAAGTAATTTTAAGAGGGGTCTTGGGTCAATAATAACATAGGATTTTGTATTTAAGATTTCTCCTGATGACAGAAGTAGCTGTCTTGAAAAAAATGAGAAACATATTAAAAACAAGCTAACAAAACCAAAACAAAACAAAACCTACTCTTTCCATTATTTTAATGCCTGCCTAGCAGGTTAGGAGTTAAAAAGCAGGCATGACAATTTTTTTTTCTCCCTGCTAGATACAGTTGCAGATTTACAGAACTTCACACTTTCCTTTCAGAGCAAACATTTTGACTCTGTCAAAACACATAATTCTTAAAGCAATGAAAGAAGTAGAAAAAAAAAAAAGAAAGAAAGAAAAAAGAAAAGAGAGAAAGGAAGTCTGGACAGCTGTTATTTTTGGTTAAGAATATCATAGTTTATAAAGAAAGCTTCCAGAGAAGAATGCAATGTTTATGTGTGCATTCCTTACAGATGATAGTCATTTAAGAGACACTTTGTGGTTAACCCTTGTCAAAGGGAATGTATGGATTCTGGTAGAAAAGAGAATTACATACTACCACAATTTATAGGAAAGTTTTATTTTTAACGCATTGACTACATGGTTATGAAAAAATATGTTTGACAAGAGTAGTAGTGAAGATTTGTTCTTTCTCCTCCTGAAATCAGTAGATGAAATAAGCCCCTTTGACTTAATGGAGGAAAATCTAGTTCAGGAAATTTTATGCCAAACATAAAGACCATTTTCTAATTTCATATACAACTTACAACATGTTTCTATAGAAGGAAGTTAAGGAAAATCTTTTAAAAATGAAATTCCATTAATTTTAAATGTTTTACAGCAACTTCTCTAGGTCAGAAACATATTTTGTTAAATATCAAACGTTCAACTATTATAATTCTGCTGCGGTTTACTTTATATCAACAGCTTAAAAAATTATTCTGTAATAGAAGACAAATCAGAAGAATATAGTTATTTAAAATTGTAGAATAAAAATCACTACTGTCTCAGGTAAATCACAGTATTTCAGAGAAAATTGTCCTCCTTCTCTCTTTTTGATGGATTGACCTCCTGAAGAAAAAAAAAATCAGCAACACTGAATGAATGACAGAATCACAGAAATAACCCCCTTTACAGTTCTCATCAAGGTTTTACTTTTCAGCAGTCATATATCCTTTCCACCACTTCAATTAGGATTAACAAATATGGAACACTTTGCACTGTATTCTACATGTTATTGCATGCTGACACACCTCCTCCAGAAGTCTGACCACATATCTAATCTTGATTAGACGTTAATAGGCTTTAAAGAGAAAGAAGCGGATACATGAAGTTTAATCTCTTCTTATGTCTTAAGAAGGACAATCAGGGCTAAATTTCAAAAAGACTTTTTAAAAAGCCATGTAATAAAGTGTGATGTGGCAGGAACAGTCATTTTTGCAGACAAAATAAACAGGTATATAAATAAATGCATGCACAAATCCACATATTTTGTAGGAACGTTGTCCAGTTTTAATTACAATTGATATTGCAGAGCAGCAGAAACCATGCATTAACAGAATTTATAAAAAGCACATTCCTAAGGCAAAACTGAGACTCTGTTTTTTAAAATTGCTAGAATATCTCTGAAGAATCATCGAAAGTTTTAGGATTTTCATTAAGTAGGCTACATTTTGAAAAGTTCCTGAGTTAATTGTCCCATTCTCATTTAAATCAATAGCAATCAGTTGTGGCTCCGTACAAAAGACTCAATTTTATTTAGGCAATTTTCATGGCAATTTTTCATTCTTAGGTGCTTGCTTGTCTATTGGAATCCAGAGCTCTGAGCTGGGTGGATAAGTTTCTCATGAAATGCATGGCAGCTCACTCAGAAAAGACTATGTATCTCCAGAAATACAGCTGTGATTCCTGCGCAGCTCTGCCTAGGCCAAATGCATTAACACTCCATAGGCACAGAAGTTTGAACATTAGTATTTGCCAAACACTTGAACTTCTGTTTCTTGTTACACCAAAGATCTCCATTCCTGATGTTTCACAGCTCCCCACTTAATAGACATTAAACCCAACAAGGTTCCATCTTCTAGGCACCTTGTAACTTCAGCTGCTCCGTTTAGTTGGCATACTCCCACACTTCCCATCACATGTATGTGAAATCAGGATTCATAGAAAACCCGTTTTCCCCACAAATAGCACTGGTTTTGCTGGCACATGAATCAAAGTGTTTATCTAATAGCTTGGAGTTCCTCACTCAAGGCCTTTTTCCCTGAAGATGAAACCCTAGCTGTTCTGGAAGAGTTCTCAAACCCCAAGCTATTTAAAGATAAAGGGGTAGAAACCTTTTTCTCCTTTTGAAGCTGTTTCAGCAGGCAAAAAAAAAGCCCAATAAAATTTCATTGCAAAACAGGGGAAGAGAGTGATTGCAACCATGACATTATAGCATAGATTGTTTATAGGATTAAAGTTTTCCTCCTCAAACAATTGGAGGAATAGTCTTGCATTTGATTCTCAGGAGGTCTGTGTTTATGCCTTGTCCTTTGGGCAGTAAACTCACCTCACCTGCCATTTCACTCTGTGAATATAAAATTTGGCAATACAGAAGTTCAACTCTTTCATTAAAAATGGGTAAGATTATTTGGGACTCTCAGGAAACAAGTGAATTCAGGAGTTCTGTAGACACTACATTTTTTTTTTCAGTGATGAAGTTAGACATTCACAAACCCACAGCACCAGTCACTCTTCCTTCATTTGTGATAATACAGTAGTTTATGGACAAGCACTATGAACTGAATGACTAAAATAAATCAGGACTGAAAACCAAAGAATTTTTGTAACAAAACATTCAGCTGGATTTTAACAAGGCTTTAACGACTGTTAACTGCTGAGGAAAGGTCTACAACTGTAGATTGCATCTACACTTATCCATACCACATTGCTTGGAGATATCTAGTCAGTGTCAACTGTATTAGCTCCAGAACTGGAAGCAGTGTAGTTCCATTGGTAAGAGATGTTACACCCTACATGCTTAGCCCTGTAAACAGGCGAAGAGAAGGAAAGAAAATATGATTCTGCATTCTGTCAAGTGCCCTTTCTGATAACCTGGAGCAAAACTACACATCTCCAATAACCTGGCTGTGCATGGTGCTGTTTGTATGTAGTTAACTGAGACATCTTTGACACAGCATTACATGACGTAACATAGAAATGTCCTGCTGTAAATCCACAGAAGGGGAAGTGGCCAACTACTGGGAATGCCACTGCTGGTGTTCTGGATCATGTTGCAAAACACAGCTTTTTACTGTCAAGGATCACAGTACATCAAAGTCACCAAATAAGCAATAGGTTTCAATACAGGTAGTGTTATGAGATATCTCTGTGCATACGGTTGACAGTCACAGGCCCAGATCCTCAGCTGTTGTAAGTGAATATCAGTGGAACAGTATTAACTTGGAGTTGCCTTGATTTACACTTGTAGTGTGTTCTTTTTGAGGTTTTTTTTAGGGGAGCAGGGTCTTTCCTATTCCTTTTCCCATAATCTATATTTTCACTATCTTTAGTCTGCCCATATGCGCAACCTTCTCTTTACCTATTCACCTACATTTGAGCAGGTTGTGAATTAACTTAAAATTTAAACTTTGAAAGGTAAGGATCCCATTCTGCAAAACTTTCTTTAGACTGTGCTGGTTTTGGCTGGGACAGAGTTAATTTTCTTCACAGTAGCTGGTATGGGGCTATGTTTTGGATTTGTGTTGAAAGTAGTGTTGATAGTACAGGGATGTTTCAGTTACTGCTGAGCAGTGCTCACAGAGTCAAGGCCTTTTCTGCCTCTCACACAAGCAAGTAATTGGGAGGGAACACAGCCAGGACAGCTGACCCCAGCTGGGCACAGGGATATTCCATACCATATGACATCATGCCCAGCGTATAAGCTGGGGGAAGAAGAAGGAAGGGACATTCAGAAGGACGGTGTTTGTCTTCCCAAGTAACCATTACGCATGATGGAGCCCTGCTTTCCTGGGCATGGCTGAATATCTGCCTGCTGATGGGAAGTGATGAATGAATTCCTTGTTTTGCTTTTCTTCTGTGTGCAGCTTTGGCTTTACTTATTTAGCTGTTTTTTCTCAATCCGTGACTTTTACTCTCCTGATTCTCCCCCCCCCTCCCGTCCCACAGGGGGGAAGTGAGCAAGCGGCTGTGTGGTACTTATTCTGGCTGGGGTTAAACAGTGACAGGCATCATCTTAAATCACCAAGAACAGAATATGTTGGATTGGGAAAAAAAGACTTAATGAGGAGAGACTTAATAATATACAGGTTGGTGGAGGAAGTGAAGATATGAACCGAGAATGAACTTGCTTTCATTGCTGTATTCAAATATAAACTGTATGCATAAGCTAAAATGATGAAAGCAGACATGAAAGGGGAAGGAAAAGGGAAGAGATTAAAGTTTGTTGAGACAGAAAGAAATGTCTGAAAACTTTGCATATTATTCAAATTCTAAACATGTAAAATCACTGTATTGTATCAAGTTCTCCTTACATCAAATAGGGAAATGCTGAGATGGGAAGGACAAGCCCGGTACAAAACATTCATCTGTTACAAATTCAGCACTGCATTACACGGTGTCATTGCTCAAAACAAAACAAATGTTCCAAACCCTTTCTGCAGTTTCTAAAAGGCTTTTAACAGTATTATCACCATCAGACAAATCATGTTTTCTTGCTAAATGGAAGATGCAACTTTATAACTGTATTTAAAAGTTACTGTGAAACAATGATCCAGAGTAGTGTCTAAAAGCATTTGTTAGGACATTCTTTCATTCTGTGGTAGTACATGCTCAGGGCACAGTTCTTGACAGGGACAAATGGAAGATTGCATTTCGATGGCCAAAGATACCCACAAAAATAGAAAGAAAAATTTGCAATGCCCTTTTCTTCAGTACATCACAGTACTTTTTAATGGAAAAGAGCAGCTTTTAAAAGAGTAAGATGCAGAGGAGGTTGTGTATTTGTACAGCCTACTTTCTTAGAAAGGGGAGCAGAACTATAGCATTGAATTTGAAAACTTAAAAAATAACTAAGGAAAGGATGAAGAAAATATTTTTTCTATGTTCTATCCTAGAGAAAGTATCAGATGAAAAAGGAGATATCTGTCATTTTGCACCTGACTAGTAATTAACGGGCTCTTAGTCCCTACAATGCTTACAGGTTAATCAGACTTGCAAGAAGTCCTGGACTCTTGCTTTTTGCTAATTTCTTCTGTAATTAGTGTTGCTTCAAAGCACAGACTCGGATTCTTAGGGTGCTTCTCTTAATTAACTATACTTGTATTCAATTTTTAGAGAGCTCTCTCTATGGAAATAAAAAGAACATGTCTTACACCTTTCCATCATGATGTACTTTAATTACTGTAAGGAATTTCACTAGTGTTTGCTTTCTGAACATAATGAACAATACAAAGATTTATATTTCTGTATACCTCTTCACTTAAATATACGTATACATGGAGATATATCTATATAGTAACAGACATGCATAAAGGATTTCTGGCAATCCAATATCAAATAGAAGATGAGATTACACATTTAAATGTAACAGAGAAGGTCACTCACTGTACTTTTCATACTGAGGAATAAGATGGTTTGATAACAGCAGAGAAATGGTGGAACTATACTGGAAAACAAAGACCATAGATTGAGCTAGATGTTTCAAAGTGCAGTGGGTTAACCTTGGCTGGACACCAGGTGCCCACCAGCCTGCTCTATCACTCCCCTCTTCATCAGAATAAAGGGAAGAAAATAAGATTAAAAACTCATGGGTAAAGATAAAAGCAGTTTAATTAAAGCAAAGGCCAAGATCATGCACAGAGGCAAAGGAAAAACATAGATTTTATTCTCTACTTCCCATCAGCAAGTGATGTCTGGCCACTTCCTGGGAAGTGGGGCTTCAGTATGTGTACGAGTTGCTCATGGAGACAAACATCGTAACAATGAATGCCTCTTTCCTCCTCCCTTCCCTTAGCTTTTATTGCTGAGCGGATGTCATATTGTATGGAATGTCCCTTTAGTCAATTTGGGTCAGCTGTCCTGTTTCTCCCAAGATCCTGCCCAGCCCTGGGGCCCTGAGCCTACTGGAGGGGAGGGTGTTGGGAGACAGCCTTGATGCAGTGAGAGCACTGCTAAGCAGTAGCCAAGACGCTGGTGTCATCAACACCTTTCTAGCTACCAGTGCAACACACAGCACTGTGAGGGCTGCTATGGGGAAATTATGTCCATCTCAGCCAGACCCAATACACAAAGACAGACAAAGATCATGGGCAAGTGAGTGAGCATTCTTCCAAGTCATGAAGGATCTGAGATATGCAGCTTCCCACAGTCCTCAGCATTGGAAAATGTGCCCTTTCAGGATCTCTACGGCTTTTTAAGCAGCTTGTATGCTGAAGAATATGAAATAAGATCAAGATGTGCTTCTCCAAGTTTTTTACAGTTCTAAGATTTTTCTCTTCTGATCTCCTCAGCCATTTTTGGACATGGGGAAACGTGTTCCCATCCAGACACATTGCAGAGAGACATAGTTTCTGAAGTGTTGCTACCGCACACAGATCCCTTGCTTACTCACTGCAATTTGTTGTAGATGACAGTGGCAGATGTGGGGGATCTTGAACACTGGAAAG
>NW_010143377.1:39162-54985 GCF_000699245.1 Pterocles gutturalis
AATGGAAGACAGACCCAGATGATACACAGACTTTATAAAATTTCCATTAAATAAAAAAAGAAACCCTAATGTAAAGCCAGATTGTCCCATGGAGTTTAGACATCTGACCCTAATGAAAAAGTAGAGAAACGTCATCTAAAATCATCTGAAACTCGAAAAAACCCCTCATCCAACCTTCTGCAAACAAGATCAAACCAAGAGACTGTAAACTGTTGATTTTATATACATGAGTTGCAAAGCAAGGGACAAATTAGCAGTGTGTCACTCGTCTTGGAAATCAATTTTGTTCTCCAGTTCAGCACAATTAAATCTTTGCCTTTAAGGCATCAGTGAAAGGGAATGGGAGCTATTTGCCTTTTTTTTTTTCCCCCTCAAGGACATCTCTTCAGCAGCAGACAGGAATTTGCCCTCTGTTTTCAGTTTGTATAACATCATACTGTGCTTAAATAACCTACAGGGTGAAATTCAACCTGATGTAGCTTCAGTTCATTCAGAAAAATACAGCTATATTCTCCTTAGCAAGTCACTCTTCAGAGGTGTAATATAACATCTGAAATACAGCATTTTAAGGATCAGAGGAAATGTCACCCATGGGGTATGGTGATGTTGAGAAATACAGAAGCCACAGCTCCTCACAGAGGAACAAAGTTTAAATAAAGATACAACAAATCCAACAATACTGGGTCACAGTAAACTGAGAAAAGTCAAGCAAACATGAGTAGGTCATGCTTCACTTACGGTCCTACAACCAAATCCGGTAAACATCCTTCGAACAGCAATAACTTTAATCTACTTTTCTAAATGCTCAGTGTATGTATTTTCTTTAGAGAGAGGTGTAAAATCAGAGGGCATACTTTTGCTCTTGAGCTATTTTTTTCTTTTCTGTCTGTCTATATAGTTTCTACACAGTTTGGAAGTTCAGTTTCAAAATTAAAATTCAATTAAGGAGACGTAATTAGTCAAATTTCTGTAAGGATTATTCCTTTCCACATAGGTCCTCAAATACAGGTATATGGGGCACTCCTAAGAATAAAGATGGAAATACAATTTTAAAATTAAAAAGAACAAAAGGTAACTTTAGGAACTTCTTGTTTCAAAACAACCTCACAAGAAGTAAATAATGTCTACAAATGGTTGTTTTTTTCACAGCAAAGGATGTATCTGACAAATGTATCATGGTTTTGCTTCTATGTTATCCAATAATCAATCCTAACTGCTAAAGTAGTACCCCTTATTCATAGGTACAGCGTATGGATCTATACCCTGAAAATCATCGTTAACAGCAGTATGCTGTTTGCAAGTCTCCTTGGTCAGTCTCCTCATTATTTGCAGTAGTCACTTAGGTCACACAGTGGTTTTTTTGTTGTCTTGCTGGATGACGTGGATTTTTTAAATAGGAGGATAATAAAAAACAAAGGGCAGTAACTAAGAGCAAATGCTATTGCATCTACTACTTATTTTGAATGTGAAAATCAAATATGTTTGAACTAATTTACATTTTGAAGAATTAGTAAGTTATATGGATTTCAGTTACACCTTTTTACCTTCGGAGAAAGAATATATTGTCTAGTCTTTGGAAAATATTAATTCCTTCTTAGGATAAACCTATAGATAGAAAGTCTACAGATACCACCATTTGTACAAGAGAAGCATGAGTAGCATTCATTTTTCCCTTCAGAAATCCTATACTTGGTAGAATCATGTTCTTGAGATACCGTGAAGTCTGTGCTGCTCAGTGCCACTCTTCACCCTTAAAGATCTTCCTTCTAATTAAACTTTATATTAACAACTGAATGCAGACAGGTTTTCCTGCTTTCAATTATACAGAGCTAGTAATTCAATGGCTATATGCACATTAATTTACCTAGAACTTAATGGAATTTGCCTACCCGGTTTCAGTTGATACTCACACTTGCAGAGCTATGCTGAAACTCCATTCACATTCCATATATTCTTGCCTGGTGAAAAAATAGTTGCACATACATGTGATTGCCTCTTTGGATCCTTTTCAAAGCCTCTTTAGGAATCTGAATACGCCCTTCTGTGGGAAAAACTGCAGAAACAAAAAAAGGAATGAAAAAAATTTTAAGACAGTCCTTCCTTCTTCCCAGAAATTTCTCAGAACTTGACTGAGGGCTTCAGATACAAGGGATCCTAAAAGAACAGGAAGGATCAAAGCCCCTAGCATCAAAACATTTTGGTTTCACCTTTCACTGCACCTCCTACTTACAGCCATTGGTGCAGAAACAGTAAAGCACAGAGAGGGAAGAGATGCAGCTCTGGGAAAGATGTTTAAATGGGAATTCCACCCCAGAGGGAGCCTGGCAGAAAGGTTATCTAAGTTGTACTATTTTTCCACTTTGATCCCTGCTGGGAAAATACGCATCTTTCACTTTCTCAATGTCTGCCATCCCAGAGAAATTGCAGAGTATCCAGCGCTACAAAAGAATTGTGTGATCTATACGTACATGCACACAAACACACACAAACACACTGAGAGCGTAAATCAGCAGACACTTACAGTGATTCATTCACTGTGAAATCATACTCTGCCAAATCAATGAGTTACTGCTGTGTAACCAAAGGTAAATTTCATTCATCATGGATGATTCATATCTATTGTGTTTGGCAGGATTTTGTCAAAGAGTAATTGAAAAGAATGTTTGTATATTATGCATTAATAGTATTGTAAACATCACAGACTATAGTGTGAAAGATATCTTTAGAATTTTAGTTTTGAATGACAGCATTTTGGGCACAGTAAAAGAAGTTGAAGCATTTGTTGGTTACATGAAAATTTTAATTAGAAAAGTAGGTTTATTTTATGCTTCCTTTTGTATATAGATCAAAGAAGCTTGTGATGTGCCTCATGATTCTAAACAATATTATGTCTGTCCCCCAGGTCTTCACATATCTCAAGGAAATTGGCAATATACATCAATTGCTGTATAGGTGTAAAGTATAATAAATGGATCTTGGTGTACTAGCTATTATAAATTATAGCTCCTCCTGTTCTACAGACTGGTATCAGAGCATCTGTATTGACTTACAAATGATGCTCAGGGAAGTGCATGTATGTTCTACCTGCTTATGACCTGAATTACTGAAAAGCCCTTGGATGATGAGTGCCTCTCAGACCCTACATAGCACAAACAAATATGAAGAGGTCAGATATAGCATGCTTTAACCTCTATCCTGCTGCCTGAACTTCAGGTGTCTGTGTTTTTGTATTCAGAAGGAATGAAGAAAAAACAAACAACTGTTCATACATTGTTATTAATTATTTACAGTGAAGTAGCTGTGAAGTAGCTATCCCACATCTGTATGAGCTAAATCTATCCAATGTGCAATTAATTAAATGTGAGGATCAAAGCTGCCTCTTCCTTTTGATGTATTATTTTCATAATATATTTTTAAATGTTCTGTCTTTTCTTTTTATGCCAGCAAAGAATAATAGAATGGCATGTGACATGTGAACATAGATGTTCACACTGAGTTAATACAACACATGCAGAGGTTGAAGCTAAACAAGAAATTTTGCACTAATTTATTCCTTATGTAGTTTACAGAAAATTATGGTAAAGAAGACTGTTCAGAAGGACATACATTTATTTCTATGGACTTAGGTCATGGGTTAGGATTGTCAAGGCCGTTTAAAGGACAAAGGTGCTCAACATGAAAATTAAATAAACAATCTGATATTCATGTAAACTCTGGTGGGTTTTTTATTTTTTCCAGGGAACTTAAAACATCACAGCTTTATTGGTATCCCATCTTTTTTAATATCAAGGAAAGGGCACATTGGTCCAAGTGTTTCTCGTTATATGCCTGGAATACGATTACAGAAAATCCCTTCATGGCAGTTCTTGCTTTACATGGCTCTGGGTGTATTTGGGAGGGCAGACAGTCCTGGGAATATCTGATTTAAGAACAATTTCTTTCTACATTAGTCTGCTAAAATAAGACTATAAGAATGGTCATACAGGTCTATCTGGCCCGGTATCCTGTGTTCTAACCATGGACAAGAGAAATGCCTAGGGAATAATGCTAACATTAGGTAACAGCCAAATGTCTGGGCCCAGAGCATTGCAATCAGTGGCACAAAGTCCAGCTGGAGGTAAGTCAGTATATACTGGGCTTGATACTGGTACTGTTTAACACATTCATTGATGACCTGGACACTCCTCAGATGAGGAGAGGCTGAGAGCTGGGACCGTTCTGCTTGAAGAAGAGAAGGCTCAGAGGGATTTCATCAATGTGTGCAAATATCACACGAGAGGGAAAGAAGACAAGGGAGCCTGACTCCTCTCAGTGGTGCCCAGTGAGAGGACAAAAGGCAGTAGGTACAAATTAAAACACCTGAAATTCCATCTGAACATGAGAAGCACTTTTTTACTGTGCGGATCGTCCAACACTGGCACAGGTTGCCCAGAGAGGTCATGGAGTCTGCATCTTTGTAGATATTCAAAACACAACTGGACCTAGTCCTGGGAAACCAGCTGTAGCTGGCCCTGCCTGAGCAGGAGGGCTAGACTAGATGATCTCAAGTCCCCTCCAACCACTCAGAAACTGTGTGATTCTGTGACAATAGGAATGTCTAGGGAAGAATGTTAGTATAAGGTAAGCACGTAGAGATATTTCTCATGAACACCCATCCAACACTTTGTCTTGGGAATTTCTTTTAGCCAGAAGTGGTGTTTTGATATTTAACAGAACAGTCATAAATTTCATGGTTTCCCATAAAATTGTTCTATCTTTCTTTCTTCTACCATTCAACCAATGATTAAATAGTTAACACTCTGGAGAGGCACTAATTTCAGCCTGTCTGCAGGCCCACAAGAACCACTGAATTATTTCAGGCTAATATTATGAATATTAACCCTTCAATCTGTAAATGTGTTTGGGACCTAATATAATTTACAGATGTAGATAGATGAGTTCAGTGGCAACTCACTATTTGCATTAACTTTTCCAGTGGAGTAAGTGCTTAGCTTACTATGGCACTTCTGAAAACACCTATAAGCATTTAACTGTGTTTTCTGTCACACAAATTACTTTTGGACAACAATTTGTAATATCTTAGATAATAGCATGCTAGAAGGTAACACATAGGAAATTGTGCTTGCTTACCTAGGTAAGTCCAGTTTAGTTGCTACCTTTGCATATTTCCTTTTTAAGTTACATCATGAGTGGTACTTGGTACTGCCCTAAATTTGTGTCAATAACATTTAATCTACTAGATTCCTCAAGGTCTTTTACAGTACAGGTAAACTTTATGAACCTTCAAGCTTGCAATTTTTTTAATTGAAATGTTCTTATTTAGAGAAAATATTCCTGAAATCTAAAAAATTCCATAGGCATTAATATAGAATAAGTCTTGAGTAGCCATATCTTGAGACACAGGTCCTCAGACGGCTAATAAGAGTTCCTTTTTGCTCTTCATCCTTTTTTATTCTTTGCTCTTTTTTGAATGGTGTCACTCTCTTTTAAGTCTTCAACCACTGAACCACAAACTGTATGTTATGACACTGCAATAGCACATTACCTTCCTAAATGATGGTTGTATGCTCTTGCAAGGCTTGAGAGTAAAAAACTTGATTTGAAGCCATTCTCAAGTTTCACTCTTACACAGCAGCTTCAAGAGTAGATGCAGTCACTACAGCTTCTACTGTTCAGGATCAGGTTTAGTACCAGCAGTAACAGCTGAAGTATAGCAACATGCAGTTGGTTCTGATGTTGTCTCATATAAGATGTTAATTATTGTTGTTCTGACTTTACTGACCTATTTTTGATGCCTCAGTATTTCACAACTAATAAAAACATGGCCCTTAGGTGCTTGAATATCAACAGTACTCAGTGAGATTTTGGGATCAAAGTAATTTAAAAATGGGTCTTGGGCCTGTTAATAAAAGCTCTCCTTTGTGTGTGTCTTCCTCAGGTATGAAATACATATACTAAAACCTTCTAACCACAAAGGGTTATTATAAAAAGAAACACATTGAAGTTCTGAAGTAAACAATGGCTATATGATAATGTAAGATGGTAGTTACATACACTCTTAGCACTGGATTTTGAGATAGATTAATGATAAATTACAGTTCCACGTTAAAATTACTTATCTTATACTAGAAGGATAGCTTTGCTACACTTTTTACGTTTCTTCTGCAAAGGAAATGAAGCTAAAATACCAACAGCATCCAATGGTATGCTACTGACCTGCATCTATTTTATCTAATTAGCCAATTAATTTAAAAGTTCAGTTCTTAAATCTTGCTATGTACAGTCAGATAAAGGAACTACCCAAAATGTGAGCTTCCCTTGCCCAATTAATATTCTTCTATCCTACATGTTCCCTGAAAACATTCAGGAGTCTTGTAACACGCTTAGAGGGTCAATTCATCTGGAATCTGAGAGAAATGAAGTGTGTTTCATGGCCAAGAATTTAGAAAGAACGATGCCATGTGAGAGAATGAAATAAACGATCTGGAACTGGTTTTCTCAATAAATTGAAGGTCTTTTCTTTTATATTGGTCACATAAAAAAAAAAAATTGTTAAAGCAGATAGAATATATCAGCCCAGATGTGATTAAAATAACTGAATATCAGCTCCTTAAGCCAACAGACATACCCAGGCTGACCAGTTAATCCTTACCAATAACTGCTTTTTTTATGGGGCCACTGAGAGTCACAGCGATGGCAATGAATCCTTGTCTGTGTTTCCTGTGTGTCCCCTAACATGAACAAAAACATTTGTTTTCTGAAAACAGTAGTAAAGCTTTCCTCACTGGCACTCTGGTGTTTTCTTCCTCTCAGTTCATCTCTCATAAGTATTTTCTACATTTTGATGACAGAAACATGAAGAAAATAATGGAAGGATGCTTTTTTAGCACCTTAGGATAGAGGATCATTTGCAAATTCTATTTAACATGTTGTTACTTGTACAAACATTCTCATATTACCATTTGGAAACATACAATGGAGCACAACACATTGAAAATTATTTCAAAGAACAGCCATCCCTTGACATGCTTCAAATAAATAGCTTAAGGACATAAGTTGTTCAATTATTAAAATATCTAGTAAGCATCTTTATTTGTTTGGACTCACTGGCCCACGATCTCAGCTTCTCCCATAAATGTTTTCAAAATAACTAGTTAAAATCCTTCTAAACCAACTCCAAAAGTCTCCTTTGTTTACAGTAATCCTGACAAGAGTTAGTTTACTGGCAGTGATACTTAGTCCTCTCCAGCTGACCAGCACAGTCTCACTGCTTCTGAATACTTCATCGCCAGTTTGTATCTGATTATTTTGGCTACACACACACATATCATGAAATCTTTGGAGCAGAAATTTTTTATTATGTACACAGAATCCAAGAATAATTGTCCCTGAAAGTGTTAGCAGACAATCTAGGCTCTATTTATGGCAATACCTGATAATAGCAACAATAATACTTTAAAGGTTTGTATGGTTTTTTTGAGCAGAAATCATGAAATGTTATTGAACAGAAGAGGCAACAGTAACATATGTTGCGAATTTGACCAAGAAACCAAGTGCATTTAAAGAGAAAGTGAAGAAACCAAATTCTTAATTTTCTGTAGTTTTTGTGGGAAAAAAAAAAATCAAAGCAAGGGTTTTTTTGCAGTAAACTTCTATTGTAAAGGGGAGCATACTCGTATGTGCCTTTCTGCTATTGTGCCTGTTTCAGAATGTATACTAACTAGTGAAAGGGTCACCATGGTATTAAGAAGCCAAACAAAATGTTTATTTAATAGCAGAATGAAATGCACACATAAATAAACTGTGGAGGTCTCAGTTAAACTAGACCACATTACACAGACCAGCTTGAAGAAATATTTTAATATCTTAACCAAAGGGAAAAAGCAGTTAAAAAAAAGATCAGCCATTGGTTAACTGTGTTCCTTTTTTATAACTTTCTAATTCACAACTGGTAAACTGAAAGGTGTCTTCTTAACAAATAAATCATGAGAAAGTTTTCCTTGGGGTGTGTGACATTTTTTCTGAATTTTCTTTCATCAAAAATCAGTCTGGATTTTTCTACAGTTTAAGATGATGGCAAACACTTTTTTTTTATCTTGAAGTTTGCTTAGGGTCCAATTCTGCAACAGCTGTTTACACTGAATTTTGCTCATGGAAGGAGTTTTGCTCAGTAGCATTTACAGAATTTCTCCTTACATTTAACCAGGTATCTTTTAAAAAGAATAATTATTGTCTCTAGTAATCTGTGAATAGCCTGAGAAACTCAAGTCCTTGATGCACAGAGCAGACATGGAGGTATGGCATTACAGGCTTCACTGTATTGCTGTTACCCACTTGTATTTTCAGCAAAATGTTAGTCTTATAATAAAGTCTCTAGAACTATCCCTTTTTGTCTTCTGAAACTTTAAGTCTGTATAACATATTTTTCTGCATCCTAAACACACATCTTTACACATCTAGATTAATTCAAACCCAAATTTCTTACAGCCAGCAATGAGGATTCAGTCTCCACTGAAATGGGTCAGTTTCAAGCCAGTGACCTGGCAGTGAAAAATCCATTCTCACTCCCTGAAGTATCCACCATCTCAGATAGCATTTTTACTCTGTAATTATTTATTTCCACTATATTCTAAAGTACCTATGATGCTTGGTAAGATACAGACAATTTAACTTTTATATTTGATATTTCATCAAAATGCAGAAAATTCTTTCATGGTCAGAGCTTTTATTCTTCTGTGCAGTGATCTTTGCAATAAGAACACAATTGGACAAAATGCAAAAGAAGAAATACAGTCCACTGTGTGTGAAGATACTCAGGAAAAATACTTTATTCAGAATGGAAGGCAGCAGTCAGTGTATTCAAATATTTAAAAAAGGACAAAAATCCTTCTAACACTTTTTTACAAATACAGTTAACATAACATAATGAAGTAGTGCTCTGCTATAGCCACTGCAATTTAATCACATGGAATCTTTTTTTGATGAGCCTATCTGATTGAAAACACCCATTTTCATCAGAAAGAAGGCCTGAACTAAAAAAAATAATTTTAATAGGTAATTTTATTTACACAATTAGATAATTGCACAGTCCCTGTCACCATATAGAATAAACATTTAGTTTAACAATATAGTTGACTGTTTAAATGAAGCAAGACAGGAAGACTTGTATACAGCAATATGCAGTTTCACATGATAGTTTCTGCCTGCCTCTCCCGGTAGAGAAATAAGGAGATTGACAGAATATTTCAAGTAGTTGAGTAAAAAATTTATCTCCTGCCATCTCAAACACAGTTACTTACTGAACATATAAACTTATACCATTGCTGGAAAAGTAGTAAGTCTTTTTCAGTCTACATTTCACTTTTATTTTGCAAAGGATTATGAGAGAGTTATGGTACTGACTTCATAAAATACAATCACTCAATTGCTTTTGGTTCCCTGATATACTTCAATCCTGACGGGAAAGTACAGGTGATAAATTATTGCATTTATTTTATCTGGTTTTCTTTGGGTCATAAGTTAAAAATGCTAGTGTAAAAATCTTTCTAGCTCAACACATTCTGTCCTTAGAATTGTTTTATTTGAACAGTGTCTTAATAATATCAAATATAAAAAAGGGAGTGATGGGCAGACGAATGGTTAAAAAATAAAGTGGATTCACTGCATTTGTGGGAAGAAAGTTTCAAAACCAAGACATCCTGAAACAGAAAGGCCTCTTATTTATATTGAGGAAACACTAGATAAGATATTCTGCTGATCTTGGGCAGATTTTCAGCAGAAGTTCAAATGAAGGTTCAATGGAGTGTCCCATTCCTGAACATTTACGGTGGTAACAGTAACAGGAGAGAAAACCGAGCAGAGAGAAAAGTCAATAACTTGAGAGCAGAGAAGGAGCTATCATCAAAGCCAGCCTTTCATTGTGTACTCAGATCATGATTCCTATTACAGTCATGGGATGGTAACAACATGGAAAAGTTGTGAGACAGACAGCATTAGCAGAAATATCCTTAAAACCTGTTAAAAAGGGAACGAGGGGAGGGGAAGACAGAAAATACAAATCAAATGTCAATCAATGAAAGGCAGGATTAGGTATGATTTTTCTTCAAAATTATTTCATATGTGTCCTGGATTAAGCAGAGACAGAGTTTAACTTTCTTCATAATAGCTACACTAGCAAGAGGCTGTGTTTTGGATTTATGCTCAGCAGAAAAGTTGATAAGAAAGGAATGTTTTATAATCGTTGCTAGGATACTTCAAGGTCGTTCAGCCTCTTTGCTCTTCGCAGACAGGGCGGGGGGCTGGGAGGGCACAGCCCCAGCTACTAGCCCAGGATTTGTTCTTCGGTTACTAGATTGAGAACCAGAGTGACCAATAATCTATTCCATAACATACACGTCATGCCCAGTACACAGGTGAGAACCCTTCTGGAGGATCGGCCCTTTTCCTGTGGGTTCTGAGGCCCTTTCGGTTTCGGTCTCTTCTGGCCCTGGATCGCTCTCCCAAGGCCTTTTCCCCTCCCCACACCCCAGTTGGCTCTCGGTCTGGGACGCTTGGACTGTTATCTCCATTCCGCGAGTTTCGGGACCCTTCCCCCTGCTCCGGGAGGTTTCGGGACCTCTCCCTGCTCTGGGGTTGACTCCCCCTGTTCCAGGACCATTAGCCGGGAACAGGCCGAGTCCTTATCATCAGGTGGGGGGGCAGTATCACTGTGTATCACTCATTCTCTCCCTCCTCCAGGATCATTAGCTGGAACAGGCTGAGCCTTTGGTCATTTGGTAGGGGGGGGGGTGCAGTATCACTGTGTATCACTCATTTGTATATTTGTACATAGTATTATTTTCAACATTGTTGTAGTTTAGTTATTAAATTCTCCTTATCTCAACCCATGAGTCCTTTTTTCCCTTTACCCCAAAAACTGGGATACACATTTAGGAAAAGCCACTTGGCGAGTCAACACTAGAGGATCTGCCAATCGGGCTGGTCCTGCCCAGTCAGAACTGCCCAGTACGTACTACCCTTTTAACTCTCTCTCTCTCTCTCTCCTGCCCTTGGGTGGGGACGGGAATTGTGTGAGCAGGTGTGTGTGGTTTTGGCCCCCAGCCAAGGGCTAACCCGTCACATTATGATACAATGCCTTGGAAATGACAAGTGTAACATTTAAAGCAAGATTTTTCCTCATAGTTCTCTCTTAGTAGGCTGCTCTTGATTAACCCCTTTTTAATAGGGCCTGTGATGGTAGGACAAGGGGTAAGGGTTTTAAACTAAAAGAAGGTAGATTCAGACTAGATGCAAGGAAGAATTTTTACTATGAAGGTGATGAAACACTGGAACAGGTTGCCCAGAGAGGGCATTGAAGATGTCGCTGCTCATTGGAGGGTGGTTGGACTAGATGACCTTTATAGGTCCCTTGCAACCCAAGCCATGCTATGATTCTAAGAACTGAAATACACTTTCTTGTGTGTATTAATTTATCAGTTTGTGCTGGACAAATATGTGATGAAGCATTCTTCACTCCAGTTTTTGGGTAGCACTGTGATTTATTCAGAACATTGGAATGGGCCTGGTGGGGTTTTCGAGGCAACAGCCATGAACAAAATATCTAAAATTCCATCCAGAACCAAAAATTCCATCCAGAGGTCTGAAAAATTCCATCTGTGCAAGACGTATACAGATGAATGAATCACCACAAACATCTATTACTGGCTACACCTGCTTTCAAGGTACAGAGTAGACTTAACTACATCGACTAATTGAAATATCTGCAAGAAATGTGCAAAAATTGCCTGGTACGATGGTAAGTTTGAACATCTTAACTGAATGTCGCCTCTGTAGCTCTCATAGTACCTCTTCTGAAAGTGAAAATATTTACTTCTTTCTGTCTTATGCACCATCTGTTGAAGTCCACCCAATCTACCTCACCAACCCACTTTCTCTTTCTTCTTTCTGTTCCCTGTGTAAGACCTTCTGGCAGATATCTTTCTATTTAGTTTGAACTAAAGCAAGTTTTTCTGAAGCTGAAGAAACTGGTTAGGAGCTGAGCATAGGTGGCATATAAGTTTTATTACACAGCTTCAGCTTCTGAGACACTAGGTTTAAAACAATTGTTAATATAAAATAATAATACAGTAGGATTTTATTTTAAGGGAAATTCATGCCTGAAGGCATGTTCTTATAACTTACTGAAGGTAAGCAATGATGTTGCAATTACAAACAGAAAATGACACAATATATTTCTTGTGACTGACGTATTTATACATGCTTATGATGTGAAAATGGGATAAATTTATATTGATTCTTACGTAGATCCTATTCTGTTATATGCTTTTATTTTACAGACATTGACCTTTATGTGATCCCATTTATATGCAGGATTTTTTCTACACATTCAGAGTGATACAATATTCATCTGAATGAACACTTCCACAGTGTTCATTATTTGGCTAATTTACATAATAGTAACCCTATCTGATGTGCCATAACAATACCAAAGACAGTATGGAGTACTAGACATAGTATAGAGACTAAAGCTTAAATATGACATAGCTTTGTTAAGGAAGATGGAGTTTTATATTGATCTTGGATGTTCTGTGAGGCTTTTAATGATTTAGCTATTTAAAATACAGAACTGTGCAAGAAAAAAGGAGTAGAGATGGCAGTAAAACATGCTCTCCATTTTTATAATGAAAGAGAAACATAAGTTTTCTAAGTGCTGAAAGAGTAAGAAAAAAAACAGGTTGCCAAATCCTATTCAGTAATGTGGAACACATAGGAAAGTAAGGTAGGTTTTATGCTGAATATATATATTTATCATTTTATTCAGAAATTTTGTTTTGGTAACACAATTCTTTTGCATATACCAGAAAAGACATGCCACAGTTCTATGAGAAGGATTGCAATAGAAACCCAGATCAGGCAGAGTACTAACTGGATAGACCAAGACCTTTCTATTACACTGAGCTTCCAAAAAGGACAGAAAATTACTTTCAAATACAGGAAAAGTAAATTGTATTAACATTTAAAGTAGAAGATTTGACTTGACTTCTAGGAACAGGAAGAAAATCCTAGAGACTAGGTAAGACAGAAAAGTAATAAAAAGAGTTCATAAATTATTCTTTCCTGCCCACTGTACTCTTGCAGGAGGGGTCCTTGTCTCACACCCCACATTCATTTCAGCTAGTGAGTAACATTTTGAGAAGTAAAGAACTGCCCCCTAGTACTCATGAAGCCACTTTTCCTTCCATGATCACTGGCAGATAGCTGTGTATCAGCTCTGTGTTCCTTCCAGCAAACTCTCCTCAAAGCACAGACTCTCATTTCCTTGCTATGACACTGTGCCTGAACTAGACAGCTAAAAGGAAAGGGGACTTCTTGTCATGTTGAGCACCTTCCAAGATCCAATAGGCATTCATTGAACTCAGATTCTCTTCATTGATTAAAGTTTGATTTTGATTAATACTATAGAGAACAACACCATGCAAGCAAATGAAGAAAGAGCTTTTCCACATATGTTCTCCTTCTGAATCAGGAAATTCAGTTTACAGTAGGTAAGATGTCATGTGGGATGGAAATCTCTAGTCACGAGAGTCCTCTCTTCCCTCGGATGAAATAATATTCACAGATATATTGAACTTCAGAAGCTGGATATATGTGCACAAAGCTTAATCAGAAATGAATCCTAATATTAGTAAAATGGGATAAAACCATCAGTAAAGACCAGGAATCTTGATCTTGATGAGATCTAAGGGCTCGAGCCCACAGTAAAAGAGGATGTAATACACACACACACGAGAGTAAACCTTTATGAGCTCTGCAGCACACAAACAAGCACTGACTTCTCAATTCTTTATCTTTGAAAATCTAAGCTGTAAGTCTAAATTAATTGCAGCGGGACTAGGTATAGTATTCCATACCATGGTATAAAACATTGAACCCTAGTGAGGATGGAAAACATCTTCCTTTCTAACTATCAGCTTTCTGAAATTTTAGTTTTTAACTATTTGGATTTGCAAATCCTAAACCAAACCATAACCTAATATTAATTAAAGCTGGAGGAATAAGCAATACTTCTTAAAGAAACATGAGGGTTATGACACTGTAGATGCCAACTCAATTAAAATCCCTTGGAGCCCTACAGTACACCGAAGTCAATTGGGTTATAGACTTACATGTTATATATATTTTAGTGTTATAGATTTATAAGCTTCAAGTCTAAGCCTAGTCTTTATAAAAGGACCAATGACCACAATAGAGGGAGTATAATGACTTAGTCCATTAGAGACCTATGCCTTTCCTTTCTCTTTATGACCTGAAGAATTTTGAAGACATTCAGAGTATTAAATTTCAACATTTATCATCCTAGACTAAATTAAAACTGGGCTACCAATTAATGAACAGTAGGCAAAGCCGTGGCTTACACAGAGAACGACCTTATTCCTAATGTTTACAAGTACCACAGCCGCTGGGGCTCCCCACTTTTCTCTACAGTTCTTGAAACCCTAATTCTAGCTCTAGGACCAGTTTTAAAACCAGAAGGACAGGTACCGTGCTACAAAACAGAACATAGTGTTTCAACACAACACTTCTTTTACTTCATTCAGCCCTATGTAATACCGATGTCACCTGAGCTCTTAAAAATTTAATTTTGCGAACTCACACCAGTTCCATGATTAACAGAACCCGGAGAACTAATTTTCACTACTCAAAACCAAGGAAGTTTAATTCCCATTTTATCACCATCTTTTAGCACTATGATATATTAACATCATCTGGACTCTAAGTTTTTTAGTTTTGAAAGCCTTAAGCTTTATATTGCTAAATTTACAGCTGAAAAACCAACTCAAGAAAACCGAATGTTTAAGACCCAGTGGAGAGCAGATTTCTTCCACCTCTTTTTGTCCTACAGAGTGCCAAAGTCATGTTAGTTCTGGACTGGTGAGCCTGGAAATCCTGTTCCTAACTCAAGTGTTAAACCTGTGCTTCACAAAACCAAAAACCAGCCTACACAGTTTAAAAAAATAAAAAAAAAATTAATCACCATTATAGCCCAGCCTTTTCCTGATCTTTTTGAAGACTTTGATTGTCCTTTAATTATTTAAATATAAATTCGAGAGTTCCTCTTGTTATAGGCATGAGACTGTGAATTGATGCCTTTCTGCCTTGGGCTCTGTGGGTTTGAAATTGACAGTGCAGTCCAAGCACAACTCAGTAGTAGAAGAAAACAACGCCTAATGGAGGAGTAGGTTTATTGTTTGTCCTACCTTGCTGAGCCAGACAAGACCAAAAATCCCTGCAGATCTCCATGTTGTCATCATGCCACCCTAGGGAACATTGAAGATAAATGGGATGTTTTACTGTTGTTCAGGATGGACTAGCACAAACCATTACCTGAATTTCAATCCAAACCTTTAACCAAAATACTGGTACTGTCCATGACAGTGCAGCTGGTTCTGTTTCAGTTTGGCAGTATGGCATAGAGTAGGATAAACGCCATGAGAGCAAACTTACCTCATGGGATTTTTTTTTTTTTGTTATTGTTATGTGGACTTAGAGTAACCTATTTGACTGCCATGAAAGCAAACTTACCTCACGGGATTTTTTTTTTTTTGTTATAGTTATGTGGACTTAGAGTAACCTATTTGACTAGCCCTCAGCCTGACATAGATTGGTGAAGAAAAGTGTGATGTGGAAACGTGTCTTGTTTCTGAAGTGAAGCCAACCAAAATGCTTCGCAAAAGTTGACATACACAGAGGTAATCTGTAAGATCAAAATGTTGTCAATATGAGGCTGCCTAGCTCACTCCTGTTTAGAGAATGTATTTCTCAT
>NW_010143377.1:55028-55661 GCF_000699245.1 Pterocles gutturalis
AACTTCCCTACAGATTACTCTTTTCCAGATCAACTGTCTCTGTCAGTTTAAAGGCTCAGAAAATATCTATTTTAATATTTGGGTGTCCACCCCCTGTTAGTACCTGAAGAACTAGTTGCACCTAGAAACACAAAATAATTCTAAAGTTGTTGGTTTTTTTTTCCTCTGTGGAATTGCTCCAGCTTTTCTTTATATATATGTGTGTATTTAACGTGTGTCCACAAATAGCTGTAGCTCCTAGGTCTAATGATTGAGTTGCCTCAGTAATCTCCTCTTTAGGTTCACAGAGCACACAATGGATTGCCAAGTAGCTGACATTGTTTAGTATTTCATAACACCAAAGCTGATATATGACTATTATTTTGACATTGATGCCTTGAAATTCTTGAAAAGCACTGTGAAAGGCTACCTAATCAAATAATCAGTGATATTGTACACTGTAAGAATTCTCTAGGGTAAAAGAAAGTCAATAAAAATAATTAAACTATGAAAAGTTAAATATCCTTGCTCAAATTCTGTCAGATAAAGAGATGCATGCAAAGAAAATCCTAAAGATGTTTGGGGGTTTTGCAAAAGTTTGGTTTGGGTAGAAAAATGCCAGAAGTCCCTCAAATCTCATACAAATTGCCCCCT
>NW_010143378.1:0-1770 GCF_000699245.1 Pterocles gutturalis
TCAGCAAGACGCGGGGCGGCGAGACCACGCGCGAGGTGCGGGTGGAGGAGTCCACCCAGGTCGGCGGGGACCCCTTCCCCAACGTCTTCGGGGGCTTCCTGGCCCGCGAGGGGCTGGGAAAAATCCTTCGGCTCCATCGCCCGCGCCCAGGAGGGTGCGTCACGGACGGGGGCACGAGGGAGGGGCGTGCACCAGGGGTGGCTGTGCGGGGGAGGGCACTTGCACGAGGGGTGGGTGTGCAGGGGAGTGGGCTTGCACCATGGCTGGGCTTGCATGAGGGATTTGTGTGTGCAAGGGAGTGCGCTTGCACAAGGGTTGGGCTTGCACAAGGGTTGGGCTTGCACGATGGTTATGCTCGCAGGGAAGTGCGCTTGCACCACAGCCGTGTGCATGCACGGGAGTGGGTTGTGCACAAGGGCTGAGCTTGCACCAGGGCTAAAGTGTGCACAGCAGTGGGTTTGCACAAGGACTGTGGTTGCACAAGGGGTGGGTGTGCACGGGAGTGCACTTGCACCATGGCTGGGCTTGCACAGGGGTTGTGTGCATGCAAGGGAGTGCACTTGCACAAGGGTTGGGCTTGCACGATGGTTGTGCTTGCAGGGGAGTGGGTTTGCACCACAGCTGGGTTTGCACAAGGGGTGGGTGTGCAGGGGAGTGGGCTTGCACCATGGCTGGGCTTGCGTGAGGGCTGTGTGCGTGCAAGGGAGTGCACTTGCACAAGGGCTGCACTTTCAGGGGAGTGTGCTTGCCCCAGGGCTGTGTGCGTGCACAGAAGTGGGCTTGCACGAGGGCTGTGTGCATGCAAGGGAGTGCACTTGCACAAGGGCTGCACTTTCAGGGGAGTGTGCTTGCCCCAGGGCTGTGTGCGTGCACAGAAGTGGGCTTGCACGAGGGCTGTGTGCATGCAAGGGAGTGCACTTGCACAAGGGCTGCACTTTCAGGGGAGTGTGCTTGCCCCAGGGCTGTGTGCGTGCACAGAAGTGGGCTTGCACGAGGGCTGTGTGCATGCAAGGGAGTGCACTTGCACAAGGGCTGCACTTTCAGGGGAGTGTGCTTGCCCCAGGGCTGTGTGCGTGCACAGAAGTGGGCTTGCACGAGGGCTGTGTGCATGCAAGGGAGTGCACTTGCACAAGGGCTGCACTTTCAGGGGAGTGTGCTTGCCCCAGGGCTGTGTGCGTGCACAGAAGTGGGCTTGCACGAGGGCTGTGTGCATGCAAGGGAGTGCACTTGCACAAGGGCTGCACTTTCAGGGGAGTGTGCTTGCCCCAGGGCTGTGTGCGTGCACAGAAGTGGGCTTGCACGAGGGCTGTGTGCATGCAAGGGAGTGCACTTGCACAAGGGCTGCACTTTCAGGGGAGTGTGCTTGCCCCAGGGCTGTGTGCGTGCACAGAAGTGGGCTTGCACGAGGGCTGTGTGCATGCAAGGGAGTGCACTTGCACAAGGGCTGCACTTTCAGGGGAGTGTGCTTGCCCCAGGGCTCTGTGCGTGCACAGCAGGGGGCTTGCACAAGGGCTGTGGTTGCACAAGGGCTGAGCATGCTGGTGCACAGCAGTGTGCTTGCACAAGGGCTGTGCTTGCACGGGAACATGCTTGCACGAGGACCAGATGCACTTGCACAGGCACTGTGTGCTTGCACAGCCCTGTGGGTGCACGTGCTCGATAGCGTGTGTTTGCGTGGGGCTGGGTGCTTGTGCAAGGGCCGTGTGTGCTCACGGTGGCCGTGCGCCCTTGCACAAGGGCTGCGTGCTCACACCAGGGGCCAGCACAGCC
>NW_010143379.1:0-409 GCF_000699245.1 Pterocles gutturalis
CCTGGGGGGTCCCCCCCCAGCAGCAGGCGGGGGCCTGTCCCTGCCAGTGGCACATGTCCCAGTGCCAGGGACAATAGCATCTTCCCCAGTCACTGGCGAATTGATTGATGACAACAAGCTAGTGCAGCTGGGCCATGCTGCCACTGCGGAGGCGACGCCGGGGACAGCGTGGACCACAGTGCCATTGCTCCCCAAGGACAAGCACAGCACAGGGATGTCATCCCCCAGCGAGAGCTCTGCTGAGCCACACGCATCTGCCATGCTCCCGTCCCAGGAGGTGACACTGAGGCCGGCCAAGGCCACCTCACCGGCCACAGCAGCCAGCACCTCTGGGGACACGCACAGCCCTGTGAAGCCAGCAGCAGCCTCGGCCAGCCCTGCCGCTGGCCTCCCCAGCGGGCCCCCCCAC
>NW_010143379.1:664-1352 GCF_000699245.1 Pterocles gutturalis
GCACTGTCACCCCCCCCCAGGCCGCCCCGCCAGCTCCGGGGACACTGACTATAGCAGTGGATGTCACCACTGCAGAGCACATCCCTGCTGCATCGTTCCCAACTCTGGGAAGCAGCGGCACTGAGCTGGGGTTCATCAGGAGCAAACCCAGCACCAGAGCCACAGCAAGCACAGCTTCCCTGGACACAGAGGCCACCCCAGCAGGGCTCAGCATGGGGCTGTCCCCTCGTGCAGCCACCAATGGCCCTGGTGACCCCTCTCCGGAGCCCTTTGGACACTCCATGGAGTCTCTGCTCTCCCAGACCCCCTCAGCAGGCACTGGAGCCACCGTGGCAACTGCAGATGGGTCCCCTCCAGCCAGAACCAGCACGGTCACATCCTTGTCCCTTGCGGGCACTGATGGAGCAGAGCCAGACGGGGCCCCTGGAACGATGGCTGCACCAGCATCTCCCCTCGGTGCATACAGCATCAGGATGGGGCCAGGGGCTCAGCCATCTTCCCTCATTAGCAACACTCCAATTAGCGAAGCAGGGATGGGAGCAGCTTCGCTGACCAGTGGCAGTGCCATCCCAATGCCGTGGGACACCGGTGCCACCCCAGCTCCACCTGATGCATCTCCCAGCCGCAGCCAGCCCAGTCCCATTGCAGGCTCAGCACCCCCAGGAACTGGTGTCACCCCCAGACCTGC
>NW_010143379.1:1475-1737 GCF_000699245.1 Pterocles gutturalis
GCGGCTGCCCCAGGCACCCCAGGGACACCCAGAGCAGCCAGCGTCCCTGTGGCATCACGAGCAGGCGTACCCCCTCCCCCGGAGGACAGTGCCACTGCAGGAACGGCTCTGGGGGTGACCCCATCCAGCACCCCCCGAGAGATGGAAGCAGGCATGTCCCTACTGTCCCCAGCCACCCTGCCGCCAGGAAAGGGTGCTTCAAGTGACCCCCGCCCTGATGGCAGCACCGCAGGGCGAGCGGTGGGGACAGCATCACTGGAGG
>NW_010143380.1:0-14470 GCF_000699245.1 Pterocles gutturalis
TTGATGAATATATTGAATAGTATCGGTAACAAATTATCCAACCACTTGCAGCTTGAGAGCAGAAAGTTCCTTTTAAATTTAATTATTGGCAAAAAGCACTTGAATATCATTAGAAGGTGGTATTTGTAAAACTTCTTACTTAGTCCAGGACTATTACAGCATCGATTCATTCAGTAAAAATCCAGTTTCAGATCTATATTTAAGATTATGCAGATATAATTGCTCATGTTCTTATATTACATGGATTTATGTGATATACTTACAGCAAACAAGACTAAATTAAATACAGTAGAGGAAACTTGCATTAACTGTGATAAATATCAAATAATCCTACTGATTGATAAATCAACATCTTACCATTAAGAATCACAAAGGTTACAAAAATAGTCAGAATCAACTTTAAGTCCTTCATTTAATCAGTTGTTTAAGACACTAATACCTAGATTTCTAATACAGATTAATTGGATGTGGTGGTGGGAAATTAGAAGAAATACTCAATGACAAGTACTTCATAAAACAACTTATTTTTGTTATCTGATATTACATTCTGCTTTTACATGTGTACATGACTTAAAAAAATCTAGAGAGCAATAAAACCAAGAATATTAAAAGTGTCCTGGTGATCATCCCTCCATCTATTCTTTTCCCCTGGTCATCTCAAAACAAAACAAAACAAAAATACTTTGGGTAGAGATCTATTCTAACTTTTCTCAGTCTCTAGAGCTATTGCTACCAGCTCTATGTTCTTATGACTGTATTTAGCAAATCACACTCTATCTGTAAAGCATATTACAAGGTCACATCCACTACATACATCTGAGGGGTTAATGGATCTATTGTCTAAGTTCAGGCAAGTAAAACACCAAGATTTTGGGATCCTACTTACAGTTTTGGGAACTGCTCTCTCACACTTTGTGATGGCCTGTAATATTAGCTTTTGAAACTGAGTTATATGGAACATGAATTTACCACTCGCAGATCAACTCATACACTCATGTCAACTGGGATAGTTTCACTTACGTATGATTGCCTAAATGCCAGCCTGCAACCACGAAGTCTTTCCCACCTCACCTCCCAGGCATATAACCTGTCTGTTGCCCCATCAGCATGATGAGGAGGACACTGCTTCAGCCCACCTCAACCCAACGCTGTGCTCCCCAGCCCAGGATGGAAAGGGGCCGCTGATAACCACATCAATGGTTACATAGTACAACACAGGTAGGGAATGCTGTCTTCAGCAAAATCCACAAGAGAAATACAAAACTTGGGTACACTCTCTAATGGGCCAACACAATCCATACCATCACCTTTCCCAGTCATAGGATTTGTCATACGATCCCAGACATCAACATCAACTGCTATTTCCAGCAAGAGTCCCATATCTTCCTAGAAAATTTGTGCTAATAGAAATTTTTTTTTGGTGGATGAGTGGGAAGATTCAGACTAAACATTCAAACACAAATACTTAATGAAAACAGATTCTACTCCCACCCCCAGCAGATGTAACACTGTTTTTCGTCCCATGTCCAATAAAGTAATATGCATTTCAAGACCTAGAACTCAGGTACTTTTCAACACACACTTCTACAAACCCTATTTTATAAAAAACCCCACCAATTTCTATTCTGCACTTCAAGATGTGTAGTAAATGTACAGCCTCCACTGTAAAAAATACTTACAGGGCACCCCAGCTCTGACTTTTCTAGAGCCAGATACATAGAATAATTTAATATGATTTACTGACTACCTTTTCTTGAATCTCTTGACAATTACAACTTCCTACACTGAGCATAATCTCTAAATTTCATTAAGTACACTTCTTATTCTATCACCCATGCTATTAATGAGAATAGTGAACAGCATGAGAGACAGGAAAAAATAAAAGAAAGAAAACAAAAAAACTCCAAACCACCTCTAAAACATGAAGCCGAACACAAGCTTCCAGTCTGATATTGAAATACTTATAGCTACCAGCTGTGTATAATCTTCTAAATAATGTTACACCTATCTTCAAGTATTTTCCCCTTTATGGATGTTTTCCCCATAGCTCATTAATATCACAGAATGCAGTGTCAAAAGCTGTATTTCAAACAAGATATCCTGATACAGTCTTCACTGTTTCTAGGGATGCTTCTTTGACTAAGTTTTCAAAGGCATTTTGCTCTTAAATGCTTTTGTAAATGCGAGTCCTAATGAGATACTCTATTTAGGAATGAGACCTGACAATACAGAAAGGTGACAATGAGGCAAAGTTCATTGCTCATATGGAAGTGGATAAACACTCGTGAAATGAAATAGTCCTTACAGTGAGCTCAGATAAAATGATATATTTCTTCAGATATGTTAAGTAATTTTATTACACTTTACTGTTGAATCTTAACATTTGTAAATGTAAAAAACCCAATCCTTAAAGAGAGAAATGCTGTGCTGGCCACTGCCATGCATGCAGCTAGGTTGCAGGTGCCAGTGCCCCTTCTCTGTTTGTTACTATGCTGATTCCCGAAGTAAAAAATAAATGAACAAGTAGCATTTAATGAGAGATGGGGGCTGGAAGGGAAGAAAAAGAACCTCTCTGACCCTCTCCTTCTTTCAAAACTGAGAGAAAGAGGAAGAAAACAAACAGGAAGTAAATTATCTTCTAGAAATTAAAAACAAAACCAAACCCAGACTTAAGCAGACACAATCTCATTGCTGTTACTTCCCAGTCACAGATAAACCAGTTTTATCTTAATCTTCAGTTACTACCTTACACAAAAAAGAGCTCTATCTGCCTGCCTTGTCCCACTCCTAACTACACCTAGTACAAGGCCTTCATAAAAGCAAATGTTTTTTACACTTAAACCAAACACTCATTTCTGAACCCATTTTCCATGGCCACATCCAAACCCCTTCTTTTTCTCATAGTAGCTCCTATCACCCCTCCGCTGTACCAAATCCAACTCATTCACCTCAGCACGAGCACTCAGGACCACAGCAGTCACTTGAGGAAAAAAACCCCAAAACCCTTCTGATAAAGCAAGAAGAAACACCAAGCAAGGAGGCAGACTGAGTTAACAGCACTGTACCTGTTGTCCCTGCTGCACCACAGAGACAAAACCCACCTGTGAAGTCCAAAGCCTGTTTCTGCAAAGGGAGTTCCCCTTTAGGAGCTCCAGATGCCCCTCTGTCTGCCCAACACCTGTGCGGGGAGGCGGCTGGGGCCTGCGGGAGGTCAGTCACAGCCCCAGGCAATGCTAGTTACCAACACACAATACTCTCAAGAGTTTCTTGCAAAAGTACTTCCAGCATGGCTTAAGCAGGCCAGCCTCTTTGTGGAAATAAATGGTTTTTTTTCTTGTAAAACACTTGGAAGCCATTGGATTATAACTGCAAAATAAATGGCAATTGCTGTTAACAAAGTTATGGGTATAAGCATGGGTATAATATGTCTTCAAATTACACTTGCTCACTGTCCTGGTCCTCAAGCACTAGAAATACGTGTATTTTCTCTAACCCATTTCTGTCAGTTTTATGATTTTAAAGGAGTGCCAGCTATTTCTTCAGAATTTGAGGCCTGGAGCACTGCTAACGAGCACAAGGGGATGCAGCTGGGAAGCGGAGGACAGCTCCCGATGAGGCAGGTGTGCGCCCCAGGGGTCAGGAGGTCAGGCAGCACCTGTCACCATACCCAAGTTTTCTTGGTATTCTCTTATATATTACTCTCTTAATTATATACTTGGCTCCATTATTTTTTAATCAATAGCTTTCAAGACTGAATAATGTAACTATATTGATTCAGATGGTTTTTTTCTTTGGTTTGTTTTCTCAATAGCTTATGCATAGAGGATTTAGAATTTCATTATTATACTAACAATGTTTGGAAAAAGAAATAAATGCAACTCTGTTAGAGTTTGAAGTAAACAGAAAAGAGAGAGAGAAAATTCTGTCTTTCCACATAAAACAAAAGCTAATTAAGAACAATTATTAGTGGATAAACTAAATAATAACTTGCATAAAAGGAACTATTACTGTGACACAATACTAAAGGAAAAAAGAAACTTTAACAAATGAATGCCTACTCTGACTTCACTTGTACCTCATCTCTTCAGGAACGTGCAGATTCACAAATATGGTCCCAGGGAAGTGGTGGAGGGTGCCAGGAAGAAATCCAACAGCAGTTTGGCTTATTCAAGCTAAGTTTCAATTTTTTTTGCTTAATAAAAATAAGCCTGATGTGACTACTGTAATATGAGCATTTACCTGTGTGCTTAGAATGGCACTGTTCATGCTAAAGAGTACATGACTGTTTGTATGAACAGTTTAAAATAATGTTTTAAACTGTTTTTAATGAAGAAAATATCAATTTTCTTCCAAAAGAAAGAAGCCAAATAAACCAAAACAACATTCCTTAAATACCAAAGACTTACAAACAGTTATTTTCTATGTATTTTCTGACACAAATTTGGAGTAAGATTGCTCCTCCAATACCTGAATTTTCAATCTAAATAGCTTTCATTTTACAGAACTGTTCCTGCAAAACCTCTTTTGAAATAATTTTCAGAAGAATCACATTTTAAACACTTGTCATCCAAAAATAATGCAGGAACTCTAATCTGGCTGTTAAGCAATAAAATAGCTAGGTTTAGTTTCATTGTTCAGGAGAAAATTATTAAAGGAATAAACAACCAAAACTTAGAAGTAATTTATTTTCTCAATGTCTTTCTGTTTGCAGTATCTATAGTGCCAGTCCATAAATAAGACTGTATGCACAGGGGAGCAGAGCCGTAAATACAGATTTTTAGAAGTTACTTTCCTTTCCTGCTTTCCATGTCATGCTGCATGCTTTCAAAAGTAAACAGAAACCCAGGCTAGTTTAAGAGTTTGCATTTTTCAGTCCTTAGACAAGAAGTCCTCTCTCCAGAACCTCAACCTTTTGCTGTCTGAAATGCACCAGAAGTGTTTTCAGTTCAAAGTTCCTACAAACAAGCTTCAAGCCTTTTCCCATTAAGTAAATCAGTTGCTAGGGAATACATCTTTTGTACACATCATTACATAAAGCATCATTATTTAGTTAGTAACACATCTAGGAGAAGAATCAGCTGCCAGCAATAATGCTACTTCTTTTGATAAGATATATCAGAAGAGACAAGAGGAAGTAAATGCCATTTGTTTCTGTATAAGAGCATTCTTTCTATAAATGGTTTGAGAATTGTCACAACAAAATACAGGAGTCATTTTACTTTTTGAAAGGCTTTAAAGAGACTAAATGAGGAATTTGCCTTCATGCTCCCTGAACAGAGAACAAAGAGCATCCTATTCCACTTGGTTGCTAAGAAGGGAAGAGCAAGCTATTGCAGTATCATTTAAATGCTCATCTATGTTGGCCTTTCCCTCAGGATAAAATCAAGTTCCTCTCTCCAAGAACTTGAACATAAACTCAGTGATGGTTTCTTCTTTATCTCTCAAAATGCTTACTTCAAATATAATTTGTCTTCACTGGGAAAGGCTAGAAAAGCTTTAAGCATCACATTTGAAGATACAATTGCAGTGTCTTAAAATTCTGCTACTGTCTGTGTAGATTTCTCTCTGATGCTAATCTGTGGAAAACAGCACAAGTTCAGAGAACTGAAATTCATATAAATATGCTGGATACAAATGAAAAATTGTCCTAAAATATTCCTTTGAAAATAATTTTTTAGTTTTCACACTTAGAACAAAATTTTGTTTGCAAAAAGACAAAACACTTTTTCGGAAATTTTTTTCAAAACCTCTTTGATTGATAGACTAACACAGAGAATGTAATAAATAGCCACTTGGGGATAATTCACGAATATTAAAGATCCCTTTTTAAAAGCAAGTTGGGTTCCTCAAAATCTGCCATATCTCAGATGATCTAACTCACAACAGAGGGGGGACTGCTCCAATCTTTTGCATCTCTTCTTTTGAAAGGTTTGTCACACTCCAGTTCTCATAACTTTTCCTAATATTTTTTCTGACACGCAGTATTAAAAAAAACTCATAGGCTTAATTGCAGAGAATAGTTGCTCTTTTTGAAAATCCCCAGCACATTCAGAACATTCCACACCTGGCAATAAATTAACTTCTACCATATTTTGCTTGAATATATATGGTACATTAAAAACTACGTGAGGAAGGCAACAGTGGCAAGTGCTCCTCCTTCCAGAGACATGATGAGCAAGAAACACTGGTTGACCAGTATAAACCATCACTATCACCAAGAGGCAATCCTGCTACCCTGTGTTCCTTCTTTCTGTCATCCCAACTATGACAAGCATTTGCACCTGTAGCTGAGTGAAGGAGGATCCAAAGAGCAGGACATGCAGCCCCAGAGAGGCGACTTCTTCAGCAGAGGTGCGGACTGAACTGCTACACACTGCTTGCCACCCTTCCCAGTTGATGCAAATCAGGAAGACTTCCAGGTAGACTCATATCCATATTCAAGCTAGCAAATGTGTCTAAATTTCTCTATGTTCCCATGGGAAATCCTCTATTTCCTAAACGTGCAGGTAGACTCATATCCATACTCAAGCTGGCAAATGTGTCTAAATTTCTCTATGTCCCCATGGGAAATCCTCTATTTCCTAAACGTTTTCACAGACTGTTTTAGAGAACATCTGTCCCATTCCTTGCTATGAAGTGCCCCTCTAATATTATTCGTCCCACTCCCCTCTGGAACAAGTGTGTTCATAAAAAAAAAATCCCAATAAAAATCAAGCGGTTGCTTTGTAGACAGTCTTTCTTTACCTAAAGCTTTCACTTTCCTTACTGACTTATTCTTAATACACTGAAAAGATTTATTTTTATTCTTCCAGTTAGCTGCATTATAAGCAGTTATTAAAATGTTTTATAATACAGAATTGCATGTGGACTACATCAATGGCACACAAAACAAGATCTGTAGGCTGACAGATAATGAACTATGAGTTTTCAAAGTAGCTGTTGTCAGTCATAGAAAGGACCAAGCTTACCTTATTGTAACATACTAACAAGGAAATATTTAGCAAAATGCTGTAGAACAGAATGGCCATTTCCTTCATGCACTCACAGAAATTGACTCCAGAAGGCATTTTTGAGTTCTACACAAGTTAAGTAACTATCATAGTACCTCAAAAAAAACACAGTAAGACTACCTCTGGTTTAAAAATGTTTATTTAAAAGAAAAGGGGATCTATAACCAGATGGTGAGGAGAAAAAAAAAAAAAGTTTAAGTTTCCCCCCAAAACTATAATTCTGCAATTTACTTTTTCTTTAAGTTTCAGCTCCATTGTTTTATTTAAAAAAAAGACCCTGACCTTTCACTTCCTTTTCCTATGCTGTTAGACCTGAGGAAATTAAGTAGCTTTCACTGAAGGGTTGCATGGGATGTAAGAAGAAACCACAATAAAATTTATTCACAATATACAAGTATAAAAATATCTTGCTTAGGACTCATTATCATAATTTAATAACTTTTTGTTGTTTCATAGGTATCTGGGAAAGGTACAGACACATGTCCTGATCCTGTTATAAGAGGTAGAATGCCAGCATTTGGTACAACATTCCAGGAGAGAGTCAAAGTGACGTTCCTGTTTCCCCTGCAAAAGCAACAAAGACTATAAGGACACATACTCAACAAATTTACTTAATAATTACTAATATTAAATAAATCAGGATACAATTTTTTTCCTGATCCAGAAACAATAGGCTTTTTAATTTTATGTGGTTACTTCATGAAGACTTTTTTAATTGTTACCTAACTCCTTTGGAGTTGAGTGCATCACAGAACCAATTCTACACAGACAAGAATATTGGAAGCAGAAACGCAGAAGCCTATTGCTCATATTAGCAGTGCATCTTCTAGTCTACAGAAGAAACAGGATATCTTGTATCCCAAGGTCATATTACAACAATCAAACTACAAGGATGCAACAGAGTGACAGAATATCAGATAGAATACAGGTACTTTACCACAGCAATAAAAACAGACATGAAATACCAAGTATGCAAGTAAATCAAGACACCATTAATAATAATACTAAATGGATTTACTTACTTGAGACCATTCCCATCATCGAAGAAAAAGTACTTTGACTTCATGTCCTTTAAGAACAGCCTTGGGTTATCTCCTCTCAACATTATTTTGTCCCAAAGGACCACCTGGTTTAGAGCCTAAAAATACAATTTTAATGTAAGGTACCTTGCTGACTTAAAAGATCATATTCGGTCACTGGAATTTCATAGCATTATTCATGTAAAAACCCTGAAGCTGAAGTACATGCTTGCAATCCATAACTAATATAACAAAATAATGCTTCACAGGGAGGGAAACTAGTACTACTACATGCTAAAGTGTGGCATGGAATAAATGAAAACAACAAAGAACACCTCAATAAACACAAGCATTTAAAAAAGTCATAAGCTTTCAAAGACTTATAAAGTATGATGGTTTTTCCTTTGAATTGCAAAGCTAAGTCACTTTTAAAGCAGTATTTAGACTTCCTTTCAAATAAAGGACTTAAACTGAGCTATCATGGAACTGCCTAGGTATTCAGCTTTTTGAAATTTTAATGGAAAAAAAATCTCTACTTGAATTGCAAGTGTATCCCGAAAAATTGTATAAACAACTCAAAAGACAGATCTCAAATTCCTGAATATTTGAAACTTTATACTGTTAAGTAGTTAGGTCCTAAACAGTACTATAGTACCTTATAGAACAATTTAGAGAAAATATTTCTCAATATGTGAGAACTAGTGATTTATGTGAAAAAAAAGCTAAAAGATGGAACAAGACAATGAAGTCCCAGACCCTAATAAAGAACCCTAAAAACTATTTTAGTACAAACACAATATCAACCAGCATGTATAAAATAACTAAGATACTTGAAAAAAAAGTAGGGAGACAGTCTTGTGTAGCAAGTCAAGACAAAACCCCAAGGCTTCACCATATCCTTGCAATGTGACCACAGCAGTTTAAACTAGAATTCTACAATTCAGTGGTACCATGACAGCATCGTGTTTCATTAATATATTTCCATAGGCTGTTCCACATAGCTCCTATCAGAGCAGTGAAAAAAGCCTCCAGCCGTCCAAAGTGAAACATCAATTTAAAGGATGCAGCAAGGCCAACTATTTCAAAATAAAATAAATGTATTACGGGGCTACAGCAACTGGTATGGGCAAATGCTTCCCCACCACACCTGGCCAGACCAAAGGCCACTGTAACTTGCTTCTATGAGTAGTCAGCTGCAGAATGTTAGGGAAAAGTAAAATGGACAGAGCAAATTGGTGAAAAAACTAATTTACAGTCCAGTATTGTAAGTGAACAACAAGGCATGTGCTACTTTTCTCCCACTCTCCTGGGCACATATTAAGTTCGGTTTCATCAGGGTGAACTCCCCACCCTGGTGTTAAACTGTCAAGAAAATAACAATCATGAAGGCCACTAAAACCGGTCCAACCTAGTAGGGAAATGCTGGTGCCTTAACTCTTCCTAGCAGAACTTCAGAATGTTAAAAATAGCTGCAGCACAAAATCGGTAATTGCTTCAACTTTCTTTTTTGATACTTACATTGTTTTTTGTTGAATATTCTGCAGACAAATATAGAAACAATTGTTTAACATTCCAGTCAAATATACTCTGCAGATGTATGCAAGTTAAGAAAAATACCATATTGTACTTATATAACCTTGTTTTATTTTTACTAGATCTAAGTAGACTAATTACAGTGGTTCTTACATTTCAACATACCTCATTTCGTTTATAAAGCAGAGCACTTCCCGGAGTTCTAACATAGATTTCAACCTTATTAAAGTGACAGGATTTTGGTTTGATTTGTTTTTATTTATGAAATCTAACAGCTATTTCCTCCAATGATTTAGGAGTTCTATATTGGACAACGAAAGCTAGTAACCATAATCTGCTGCTAGACAACCTAGTATAAAAGTTTAAACATAAAAGGCAATACAGAATTCTTCAGCAAATATTTTCAAAGTGATTACTTATACTATCAAAGAACCCTGGTATCCGACTGTGGATCAGAATACAGTAGTATTAAACAATATATAAATATAAAACTGGATGAGTGTAGAGAGTTCAAAGAGCCTGTAATACCCATATTAGATAAGTTAGCAGATGGGAAGTATTTCATATTGGAAGGAATTAGTAGATTTAATTACATACCTACTACAAAGAAAGTCAGCTTATTAAACTGGAACAAAACTGCTCAGGTTTTTGATCAACAGTAAAGAACTGATGACTGCCATTTGAGACTGTCAGTATAATAAAGTTGAGATTCTAAATACCTGTATGTTGTTTATTTAGCAATAAAAGGCACCATGTGTGACAGCTAAGGAAAAGACCTTTTAACTCACAATAAAGATTAGGTGTAACCTTTTATTTCGCAATCCTTTTTTTTATTTGCCACTACCTCAAAAAATAAGTGAAAGATTCCCCCATCAGCCTCAAAAACTGTTCTATCTTGTTCCACTCATCGCAAGACTGAATCTTGTTTTTAAACCTCTAATTCAAAAGTCAAGTAAGGAAAGGATTAAATAATTAGTTGTTGTTGCTGCAAGAATAGTTGGAGTTACTACTTGAACATTTTTCATCATCTAACTCAAAACAACAAACAAGATTCTGAAGATCTCCTTTGTGGGATTTCTTAACACTAGCTAAAGTTAGCCATGAATTAGGTAAGCTAAAAAGAGTTGGCGAAAACTGTCTCCTCCTACCTAGTTTCTAAACGACATTTTATTTAATTCTTCCTAGGACCAACAATTTGTTTCCGTTAGTTAAGAGAGCCCATGTACCCATATCTCTTTACAAATTTAATCCAAAAAAACCTACCAGAAATTTGTATTTTACAACTCTACACAGGTCAAGATTTATTTATGCCAGGCATGAAAGATTAAGTCAGTTTTTATAAAAAATTTTAAAACTACTGCTACTATTAAAACTTATTAAAACATGGAATCTTTATGTCTACATACTGCAGACTAATTCTTGTATGAGTATTTCTTCTAGAGGTCCCGTCCTGCCATGTTCTGCCTCCCTCTATATACACAATTCATCTATTTTAGAATCCTAGTCTCTGGTTTTAATACATGTAAGCATTTCAGAAGTAAAACTCAGTACTTTACCTCTCCTGCTTCCAGCTGATAAAAAAAAAAAATTTCCCTCTTATTCCTGTGCAACACACACCTGCAAAAATCTGATTAACCTGTTCATCCAGTGTTCACATGCATTCAAGGTTTGTATTTTGTTTGATTTGCTTACACAAATTCTCTCACAAATTGCTTATACAAATTACACAAAGTATTCTCCAAGACAGCAAAATCAGAACACAGAGGTAATCGATGTCTTGCCTAACACAATGACAAAAAACAGTGGATGGGAAAAATCCCAGGAATTTCAGCCCATCTGCAAAGCAAGGCTTAGTGTAATCACCTGAGGTAAAGCATGCTGCCTCATATTTGGCACTGACTTTTGCAGAAAAACATTGATTTTTTTTTTTTCATATCAAGACCTTAAATTGCAATGATGATTCCCTTCTATTATCAAAAAACCTATCCCAAACAAAACCAAACAGAAACACCCCCCCACAACCCTCTTTCCTCAGTAAAAAACAGACCAACAGGGAAGCAGAGAAATACAAAAGAAAAGTTGCAAAGAGGTAACAGCAATGAGAAAGAGGCCCAAAAGTAATGTGATAAATTTTGTAGCACCTCACATGCTTCCCAATGAATTTCATACTATTCAATGTTAAAGATTTCATAGTTCAACATCTAAGCAAGTATTACAATGTCTTTTTATTTTTAAAGGAAAACAGGTACTTGTATGCAACTATCACATTGACAGAACTCTGAAAGCCTCAACAAAATGAGTTTGAAAGGTGAATTGTAATTTCTACATTCAATATGACAGTCAAAATAACATGTTACATAATTCACACCTCAAACCACCAATACAAACTTCACTCAACAGTAATGCTGTTCAGAGGTTGAACTGCACTTCCCAATATTAGAGACAGGGCACTTGCCTCTAGAGTCTGATTTTAAGAACAGGCTCTGGAGGAGAAGAAAAAAAAAAATAAGAGAAAACAACTCGCTCTGTCTCATTTACTAGAGACAGAACAGCTAGTCCAAGTTCTATTTTACTGGCCTAGCTATGTGAAATACTACTTTTCACTGTTTGAAATTTAGATTTTTAAGACAAATTGGTAGCCTCCCTCAAGTCATGAATATCTGAAGATTATAAAGTAACAAAAATAAATGTCCTTATTTCAAAATGTTTGCAAACCATTTTTTCCGTTAAGGATATCTGCAGTAATATCAAATGTGACGAATCCCAGATCACTTCTTTCTCTAGGTCCAGTGAAATCTTCTACATTTTTTCTAAGACAAAACAGAACACAAGATTATCCTTTCTCATGATTTCTTTCATACATTACATAAATTATTATAGTTTTGGCTAAAATATAATCAACATTACAAAATAAAACCTGTCTTCCAGAAATTACAGAGCCCCAGTTTTGAATGACAGGCCTTGCCACCACAGTAGTCTTAGTTATACAAATATCCTATAGACTTTTTTTCTGTCAACAAAAATCTATATCTATCTGTACCTAAACTGCACTATGTTTTATTGTAGTAAAACACATGCTAGCTATGTCCAAATATATAGAGCTGATTGGAACACCAGCAGCATAGCTCTCTGCTGGCAACCATTTTCAGTACCTTCTCAACTTACCATAAACAAAAGAAGCCTTTAGGCTCAGTTTCATACAAGACACTCCAACCATTCTGATAAAACAGAGTTTATTGTTTGTAGTTCACACATCTTAAAAAGATTTCTCCCTGGAATGTATTTAAGTAGCAGTATAAACAAAATGCTTATTTTATTCTACATTATGGAAAATCATATCAGTTTACAAGACTTTATGACAAATCCACATTTGGAGGAATATCTGGCATTGCCACACTAAACCACATTAGAAAAGGAAACTGGGAAATAACAGCGACACAGCAGATATTTTCATATGTATTCACAAAGCTTACCAATTTACCAAACTTACTCTCTACAAAGAGGAATACCGTAAGAAGGCTGGTAGTCAGCTAAAAACCTTAATTCCTCATGTAACAAAAATTTTATTATGAACAACTTAGTTACATGCATTCCAGTTTGAAAGTTAGTCCATTAAAATATTATTTAATTAATACTAAGCTTAGTAATCTCAAAGAAAAAAAGTTTACCAGCAGAAAAAAACACTTTTGGAGACAGTAGTTAAAAAAAACACCACCAAAACTTCCCAGTTTAAGCCTTGCTCTGAATTTACACCCCTCTGCAAAAGGCAACATCTTTTTAAGTAATAACCCTTATCAAGCACTTGACTTCATTTCTGAATCACTGTCAATCTGGTGGAGTAATGAGCCTTAAGCCCAGGGTCTGCAGAACTTCTCAGATGTTCAAGGGCAACTAAGGTATAATGACTGTCATTAATAACAGATCTGTGCATCACAGAAGGGACCAGCGGTGTAAATTTCATCCAAATTAGGCATTAGTATGCTACCTCACATCTGTCAAGCTAACCAGAACACTCAAAAAGATGATTTTATGACAGTTTTATGCTGTTTGCAGTCCCCAATCTAGCATAAATACGGGGTTTGTTTTCCTGAGGTATTAAACCAATCCAAAAGGAGATGGTAGTAGTTCCCACTCTTCATTTGCATTCATCTCCTCCTGGCCACCTGCTCGTGCCACCTTCCTCAGGGTGGCTCCAAAGCTCCACGAGCTGCTGTAGCTCACCAATCTGGCCAAAACCACACCAAACAAACTCATGAGTTAAAGCAGCTCAGTAAAGTATCCTCTGAGCCCGATTCCCCAGTGCAGCTCTAGTTAGTAAAGGACCATGTAGCTAGAAACAGGAGCAAAGACCTCCACTTTTTGGAGGCAGGAGTAGCTGCTGAACTGCCTGGGAAACTACAGCCCTCCACACCATACATACTTGGCAGAAGTTTTCTGTGACAAAGTTTCCTTTTTTTGGAGGGGGAAAAAAACCCCCAAAACTGAAAAAAAGGTTTCCATGGCACAAGTTTGCATCAGCACATTGTGTCTCGTAGGCAACACACTTTTGATGCAGCATTATTACCTATTCTACGCCTGGTGCCTTTCACAGGAAGATACACCACCTCAGCCAGCCTGCTGGCACAGAGCTCGCAAACAAAGGAAAAGATGTTACCAGTGGGAAAATCTAAGGGAACTAATTAAAAAAAAAAGGTACTAGGGAGATAAACTGTAAGTTCACTTAGGTCCTTGCATCCCTCAGATTGCCAAAAGCAGTTCGCTCAGCTCCCCTGTAAGTCACCATCACTTACAGAGAACGCGACTGGCGTTTGCACACAACCGGCAAGCAGGCCTGCCTCAGCCCGGCACCACGCCGGCACCTGCACCACGCCCGCAGCTTAACGCGCTGCCCGCGGCGAACCGCCCGAG
>NW_010143381.1:0-28458 GCF_000699245.1 Pterocles gutturalis
CCGGCTCTTGGCTTTATTGAACCTCATACCAGTGACCTCAGCCCATCAGTCCAGCCTGTCGAGATCCCTCTGCAAAGCCTCCCTACCCTCAAGGAGATCAACACACCCGCTTGATTTGGTATCATCAGCAAACTGACTGAGGGAGCACTCAATCCCCTCATCCAGGTCATTGATAAAGATGTTAAACAGGACAGGCCCCAAACTGATCCCTGGGGAACACCACTGGTGAACGGCTGCCACTTGGATTTAACTCTGTTCACCACGACTCTCTAGGCTCGGCCATCCAGCCAGTTTTTTATCCAGCAAAGGGTGTTCTGTCTAAGCCATGAGCTACCAGCTTTTCTAGGAGAACGTTGTGGGACACGGTGTCGAAGACTTCATAAAATCCAAAGCTGTACTAGAAGTACAATACAGTCTAGGAAAGTACAAATTCAAAGAAATAGCAAAAGGAAAAAAGTTCCATCTGGTTTAGAAGTATCAAACACCTTGACTGACAGAACTGATCTTGCCTATGGAAGTCAATGACAGTTAATTGTCATTTAATTAACTTTGTTGGATATGTGGAGTCCTTTGTTTTTCAACTTAGATTCATATATATTAACATCTCCTGAGTCCTCTCGTAGATCTTGTGTTCTACTGAAAAAACTGTATTTGATCTAGCTTCCAGGGAAGCCATGGAAAAGTAAAATTAGGATTTAAGTTTTGTTTGGGAACTCTATGCACATACCTGGGAGGCCGTGAACGTAGCACTTGCTATGAATGTAACACTAAGTAAATAAACAGATCAAATAAATCAAGACATTGTTAACTTTTATAGAAATAAATAGGCTTCTGAGTAGCAGTAGAACAAAAGATTATGAAAAGCAAACCAGAATAACATCAGTGTATTTAAGCTGATATTCTTTCAAAGCCAGATTTTTATTTTCAGAGCTGGGTAGAAAAGTTTTCTGATGAGACTGAAATAAAACTTTCTGTGTAAATATGTCTATTTCAGTGAAATTTTCTATTGGAAAAAAAAATTAAAAGAGACATGGGATAGTATGAAAATGTTTAAGTTTTTTTATTTTAAAAATGTATATCCAAATCCCCTTTGGGATGTGTCTTCTGTGGAGAAAACTATGTTTCATGATTCATTTTGGATCAGAATGAAAGCAAAGCTTAAAACAAATAAATGTTCCATGAAATGGAATTCTACTTCACAGAATCACAGAATGTTAGAGATTGGAAGGGACCTCGAAAGATCATCTAGTCCAATCCCCCTGCCGGAGCAGGAACACCTAGATCAGATCACACAAGAACGCATCCAGGCGGGCTTTGAATGTCTCCAGAGAAGGAGACTCCACAACCTCTCTGGGCAGCCTGTTCCAGTGCTCTGTCACCCTCACTGTAAAGAAGTTTTTCCTCATACTCAAGCGGAACCTCCTATGTTCCAGCTTGAACCCATTGCCCCTTGTCCTATCACTGGATGTCACAGAGAAGAGCCTGGCTCCATCCTCCTGACACTCACCCTTTACATATTGATAAACATTGATTAGGTCACCCCTCAGTCTCCTCTTTTCCAGGCTAAAGAGACCCAGCTCCCTCAGCCTTTCCTCATAAGGGAGATTCCATACTTGTAGCCTAAATCTATCAATTTTAATGTACCATAAAACTTCATCTTCAGGCAAACTCTAAGATAGGAAGCCCTCTCTGACGCACTAGTTTCTCTCTGGACATTTTAAAATAGGAAAACATTTGTTGCTTAGATGTGAAGTGGTAAAACATTTATAAGGTGGCATATCTGAATGGCTTTACTGCTTGTGTCTATTTCAGAGTATGTGAGTCTTGTTAATGTTGCCTTATGTTCTGGAAAGCCACATTATCCTTTTTCTGTGGTGGAGTTATTTTTTATACAAATAGCAGTGGATGCTATGGAAACTCTAGAGGTTAGTGCATTAATTATAATTACTTTCTGGACATTAGTAATTATTCCACAAGGTATTGTAGAGCCTGTTCTCTGAGAACATAATAAAAAAAAAAACCAACCCAACACAGCCCAGCAGCTGCAATAGAGCAGATCTTTAATTTTTGGATATTTGATTGTCACCATGTTGACCCCAAAGGCCTGAATCATCAAGACACTTCCCATCTAATTAATATATAAACATATATGATAAGACTAACAATTTTTCCAGGGTTCAGATTTCTAACTTTGCTTGCCCAGATTTGTTGTTATCAAAATGTTTCCATTAATGAAGGCTCACTAAAATATTTTCTTTTTACATGCATATTATGACAATTTAAACTGTATATATGAAAGAAAATATTTTTCTTCGTTGGTCTCAGTGCATGTTATCTATTTGAAGCATCTGTTTTTCAAATAATTACTAAATGTTAAAATGCAGTACACTAAATTTTTTTTTTTTTTTTAATCAGTATTACTAATGAAAGAATGATCTGGGCAAAAACACTGAAGAAATTTTAACTTCTATGGATTTTGGGGTTTTTTTCAGTCCAATCTCTGTGAAGTTACAACTGGTGAATTCATCCAATTTCTTGTGCAAAGTCATTGCAATCAATAGGCATCTTTCCACTGACTTGGATACACTTTGATTCAGTGCAATTCTGTATCCCTGTGATGTAGCCAAATTGTTTATATGAAACGCAAATGAAGCCATGAGATACAAAATGTTGACTTTATTATCTTTGCTTGTTTCATGTGTATAGTACTGCAATGTGATATAATTGACGCAATATACAAATACTACACTTTAGAAAACTTTGGTGATTCTTATAGAAAAATAAGGCAGGTATATCTGAGAATTCCTTATCTTTTGACAGTTTTTGACCAATCTTAGTGTTGTTTCCGTGCAGGTTTTGAAATCTCATACTAATGAAGTGGATTACATCAGCAATAGGATGTATTTATTATATTGCATTTGTATTGGATTTATGTGACAAACTTCTGGGGGGGGGAGAGCAGACTGCAGAGGTGGCTTCTGCAAGAAGATGCCAGAAGCTTCCTCTGTGTGGGACAGAGCCAGCACCAGCCAGCTCCAACATGGACCCTCCACGGTGAGTTTGGCCAAAGCTGGGCCAGTCAGCAATGATGGGAGTGCCTCTGTGATAACATATTTAAGAAAGAGTAAAACCCACTGCACAGCAGCAGCTGGGATAGAGGATTGAGAACGTGTGAAAGAAATGACACTGCGGACACCAAGGTCAGTGAAGAAGGAGGAGTAGGAAGTGCTCCAGGCTCCAGGCGCCAGAGCAGAAATTCCTCCATGCAAGCCATGGAGGGTAACGGTGGAGCAGATATCCACCCTGCAGCCCATTGTTACAGCTGGGATGACTGAAGGATGAAGAACAATAAAACAGTAGAAATGGGATTTTTTTGTTTGATTGGTTTGATTGGTTTTTTTGAGTTTTGGTGTTTGGGGGGAGAGGGGTTGGGTTTGTTTATTTTTTTTGGGGGGGGGCATGAGGTTAGTAAGAAGACTTTTGCATCCTTTTTACACTTTTTCATTGTCCTAACCTTGACTTAATAAAATGGTTGTGAAGGAATATTTTCTAAAAGTTAAGTTTTCTCCATTAAATATATAAACAAATACCGGATTTTTTTGAATTCCATATTAGATTGCTGTTTTGTTTACATGGTCTTTTAAAACTACTTGGAAATTTCACTTTTACATGCCATCTGTTTAAGTGTTGCATCTTGTGGGAAACTGTCCATGTTGCCTGTCATTTCATGTCTAGTCATAGTTAAAAAGGGCTAGGTTTTACTCTGCTAATCACTCAATAAAAAAATGTCCTGTCTGAATATTTTTTCCTCTGCTGGTGAAACAGAGATACAGTTTCAGCAAATCTCCATCTCTTCTCCCTAAAAGTGTTTTTTAAGAAATCAGCATAACTGCTCACATGGCACAGTGGAAGAATTTCATTATGGAAAAGTTTGGGGTAGTTTTCTGCTTTAGGGTTAGATTCCTGTCTGGTGTAAGTCAAGATGGTTTAATTTAAGTTTCAAGCCACCTAATAATAATAGACTGTTCATAAATCACTAGTATTGTTTTCCCTTCTGTCTTTTTAATTAAAAAGAATTTATGTGGTCAGAACAAGGGACACACACACACACAGAGTTAAATGGCATAAATGCCACATAAAAGACTGTCACCAGCCCTAAAAAAAACCCAGTGGGATATTGCTTTCTGGAAAGAAGAAAGTGCCTAATTTTTTATATTATACCAGCCATTTCACATTTCAGTGTTTTTAATCTTAACATGAGAAGAGTTTAAATTGTTATTCTTCCAAGGAGGCAGTTTTAGAATACCGTATATTTATGCAATGCATCCATTGCAATGTCTGTCGGTTGTACTGTTCTCTATGTATCTAAACTATAAAACCTATCATCCCAAATAATATTAATTGCATTGCTACACAAGTCTATAGTATAATTCTACCTTTTCTTGGAGTCTACAGAACACCTCTCATTTTAGCTGATAAGCTTGAGCTCCTATAAAGTGAAGAACAGCTTCTACAGCCATTGCTCCTCAAGGAGCGGCTTCTATTGATACAAGACAACTTCCTTACCCTGTGGGCTGTGACACCCAAGGGTCACAAGAGGGGTCAAAAAGAGATTTGAAGAGTGAAAAGAGGAAAGTGTAGGTCTATGTTTTAAATGCCTAATTATAAAATTGATGTGCAGATGTAGTTAAAATAAAAAAAAACTACAAACGAATTATGATGATTTATAACTGTGAGCAACTGAGCTCCTCAAGGAAGGATAACAAGTGACTGCAGATGTTCAGTTGGCAGAGCTAACTCCTTTTAGATACCTACACAACTCAAGTTCCTTGAGGAGGGAGAGTGAGCTTTTTAGCCTGACACTTGTAGTTACAGCCAGTTTTTTGTTCTGTCTGCCTGAAAGGACTAAGGAACTGTAGGATGTTCTTGTTCCTTGATTTGTGGTTGCATGCAAGGAAGGAGAAGTTTACAGAAGTTCAAAAGGAGGTAGTTCTTTGTAGAGAAGCCACTCCCTGTGTTTGATCATGAAACTCAGTTGGTCACACAGAGAGACAGTAAAACAGACATAGGTGGTACCAAGCTATAGAAACAAAGATGACAGATGTAAGGTGAAAAAAGACTTCAAGATTAAAAAAAAAACCCAAAAAACAAAAAAATAAAACCCAAAACCTAATCCTTCCTGATGTGAACAAAGCCATGTTAAATATGCTGTTACTTGGAGGCAGGGAATGAGGAAGACATAAGCAGTGACAAGGGAAGAGAAAAAGTATGAGAGAGGGCAGATGACCAGAAGGTCACAGGGCTAGGTACAAAGTGGAACTAAGGTTAAAAGACAGTGGAGAAAGAGCTGGAGAAAACAGAGAATCAGAAGAGAAGTCTTTCAAGACAACCTGTCTTGAATGTCTGAAATTCCTGATTTGACCACTCCTGTGGCTGCTCCTGTCCTTTGTGGTCACTGCTTGTTTGTTCCTGAAGCTTTTTACTTAAGTTGACTGTGCTCTTAAGACAACAGTCTTAACGCACACTGTGTTATATATTAGAGAGCAAAGGACAACGTGCACTCTAAACTGAGTGAGATTTTCAAACAAAAACCCAAATATTAGGGGTGTGTTAGCACCCCCCAGTACACAAACCCAGTCAGACTCTGACATCCTTTGCTTTTCTTCCTGCTGTGGTTATTAGGTATGTGTCTGGGGTTATTTTTCATCCTGAGGAAGTTGGCTGGTTAATGTAATTTTGGTCAAGCTGTAAAGACTTTTTTTGAAGAAGTCTTCAAAACGTTCACATTCCAGACTAGTCTGATCCCTAAAATCTCATTTCATTCACCCTGAGGCCATCTTGCTACATTTATGATCACAGTACATGAGAGCTGACGTTGTAGGTGTTGCCCGTATTTCTGGTTAGTGGAAATATTTTTCAAAATGAGATAATCAGGGTAACACAAGAAGACTCTGATAAGTATTAAAGAAGTCATTCTTTTGACCTGACAGCTTCAAAAATCTGTAGAGCACAACAAATGCTGCCATTATCTTAAAGCAAAATCGAGGTTCTAGAAATTTGTTGTTATGCAGATTATGAAAATTTTTGTTTCAATATTCCAGAAGAAGACAACATACAGATTGTTCAATACTGAACTGTCACATAATAGTGAAGTGAGAAAAAAAGTGAATTAATTTGGAGAAGATTTATTTGGTTTGTGTAATAAGGAGTGTAAAACAGTAAGAACCCAGTTGCCTAGCTGTGACCTGCCTCCAGGGTACAATCAAACACTGCCAGTGAGTCAATAGCCTGGGAAGAATATTTTTTTATATAGCTGGAGTTTAACATGAGGCTGTAAGTGCTCCAGGTGTCAGGGTCATTTGTTCATTAGTGACTTTTCACAATAAACAATTGTGGTCCTGTGACATGACAACAGTAATTTACAAGAGAGGAGGAAGAAAAGCAAAGAAACCCTCAAATCCAGAACTCTGAAGAAAAAGACCCCCAAGAAAGTCCTATAAATCCTAAGAAACACTAGTCAAGAGGATGGCACCAGGAGCATATAGTGCAGTAAAAGCCCATTACACTATCCAGTTGCAGCCTAGCCGATCCTCTTCTAAAGAACTTCATTAAATTGCTTTTCATTAAAAACAGAATCTGGTATCAATATTCACATCACCCTTTGTGCTTCAGGCAGAGATTGTTGCTTTGTACTCCTTTTTTCCCTCTTCTTAATGCAAAGCCTATAGATGATCTGAAGGATGGATTTCAAGGGGTACTGTGTTGCTAATTTTCAAAATCTGTGCCTTTTAGAGATTATTTTGTTGAAATTAGTGTAAGCACTGGTGATGCAAGATAAGAAGAAAGAACTTTACACTGCTTATGCGTTTCTTCTGAAGTTTGAAAATCCTGTTTAGAGACCAACTTTAACATGATTTAAGACTTCCAGCAGTGTTCCTGGAAGCATAATAAGTAAAGCTTGAAGTTCTGAGAGTGGGTGTATCTCAGCTTCCAATTTCTTTGGGGGAGTGTGGAATGTGAAAGTGGAACTCAGAGTTCATTGAATTAAAGGCTATGGGATTTGGCATTTGCTACCTGTGTGCCAACAGCATGACCACACTTTGAAAGGACACACTAAGGAGAGGGGAAAAGGATCTTTGAAAGTGTGTTGCTGTGGGATTGAGTTTGCCTCTTTAATAACCATTAAACAATCAATAAATAATCATCCTGGGGTTTGCTGTTAAAATAAATATTTTTCTTATTTATGTTACTTTTTCAGTAAAACAACCAAGCGCTACATAAGCATTTTCTAAAACATTTTTGTGCTCATCTAATGCCAATTACACATTCTGGATAGCTTGTTCTGCCTGCAATTGAGCTACCAGCTCCTGTGTATGTCTGAACAGAACTTCACGGACCAGTTACTTTATAGAAGTGGTAAGCAAATGGTAAGTAGCATTAAAATGTTGAATACCACTGTTATTTATTACTAAACACTGCAGTAAAAGAGGCTTGACCTGTTCTTACTCAATAGTTCTGCTACTTGGGAAAGGTAGGAGGGAAAGCTACTTTACCTTCCAATCCAGCAGATACCTTTTAGAAAAACCCCTTTATGAAATGTGTGGAAAACCTGACTGTTGAACCACTTACTTTTTTTTTTTTTTTTTTAATATTTTCCTTATGTATCCCTACTGGTTTAAGTAAAGTTTCTGTTTAAGTTAAATTTCAGTGTTTAGCCTGTGGCACAATGTACATAATCATAGTACAAGTATGCCTTGTGTTCACTTATCTCTGTTCTTAGATTGTTCATTACAATGGTTTGTCTTACCCAAGGAAGTGGTCGAAGTTTTAGCCACTATTTACATTGGACACACTTCAGGAACATTTTAAGCATGTGTTTCATTTTAAGACTGTGAATAAAGAAGGCCCAGATGTCCTCCTCAATTCAAGACATTTTCATTATCTTAGTTTTTTTTCCACTGAGATTTGAAATGCTCTATTCCTCAAAAATTTCAGTTTGAAGAAGTGTAATGGCATGTACTGGAACAATGGTGATATTTCTGACCTGTGTAAACTTTCAGGGTACTTCAACAAGATTCTACCAGTTTCAGTAAGGATGGAATTTCTGAAAAAATGGAAGATTTTCATTTATCCCTAAACATAGAACAGTCCTTAGGTTAGTGCATTTATCTTGAGATATCACTACTTTAGTGGTCATTATTGGATGTTCTGAGCAAATAGCACTTCCTTTTACAACCATCTGTGTGCTTTGAAAAGTCTTCAGCCTGATGCAGAAGATTGTCTTCGAATCCCCAGATTTTAATGGTGTAGTGAGAGTATCTTTCTGAATTCTATTTGTGACATTTAAGAGAAAAGTAAGAAAACGTCATTTTGGTTTTACAAAATTCTCAATATAGGGATACAAGAAGAGATGCTCTGGTTCAGAGCAGACCTTTTAGCCAGTATTCTGTCTTAAAAAGCATGTATGTCCTTCAGTAAGAGAGTGGCAGGTATGGGATGTTTGAAAATGAGAGTAGGGCAAATATTTATAATTCATTCCTAAAGATTCCCCAGTCTCCATGCACTTTCAGCTCAGGAGGTTTCCTGAGCTTTGTGTCCTTTATCGTTTCAGCAACTTCCATTACATATATTTTAATAGAGTTGGAGAATTAACAACTTCACCTCTGTGGTGGGTTTAAGTGGAAAAGTTTTTGTAGCAGGGGAACCTCATGAGTGGCTTCTGTGAGAAGACATCAGGAACTGCCTCCACGTTAGTCAGAGACAGTTCCAGCTGGCTCCAAAACAGACCCACTGCTGCCCAAAGCTGAGCCCATCAGTGATGCTGTGCTGATGATGCTTCTGCTATTAGTATACAACATTTACGTGACTCATCTAACTTTATTCATATGTAACATTTAAGGAAGGGTCTAAACTGGTGTAGAGCAGCTGTGAGAGAGAGGATTGAGAAAAGTATGAGTGAAACAACCCTGCAGACACCAAGGTCAGTGAAGAAGAAGGGAGAAGTGCTCCAGGCATGAGAGTGGAGATTTCCCACAGCCTGTAAAGAAGACCAGGTTGTTCCCTTGCAGCCCATGGAGAACCACGTCAGAACAGGTATCAACTCTGCAGCTCATGGAGGACCCCACACTGCAGCAGGTGGATGTGCCATGAAGAACTCTAGTCCATGAAAAGAGACACCATTCTGGAGCAGGGAAAAAGAGTGAAGAAGGAGTGGAAAGACAACATGTCATGAACTGGCTACAACTCCCATTCCTCATGCCCCCTGCACTGCTCAAGGAAGGGAGGAGATAGAGGAGACAAGAGTGAAGGGGTGAAGCTGGGCCTGGGAAGAAGGGGGCGTAAGGGTTGCGGAAAGTGTCTTTAGTTTTCGTTTGTTACTCACTATTTTGCTCTGTTTTTAATTGTCAATAAATGAAATTAATCTTCCCCAAGTGAAGTCTGCTTTGTCCATTATGGTAATTGCTAAGTGATTTCCCTGTCCTTATCTTGACCAAAGAACTTATTGGCTTTCTTGGCACTTAGTGGAAAGCCTGTGCTTCTGCTGTTGATGACTGAGATGGCTAAGTAAACAGTCATAAACCAATGAAATAATACCTTTCCACTATGCAAAAACACAGAACTATTTTGCCTTGTGTTTAGAATGTGTATCTCTAGAACAATACTTTACAAAAAAAAAAAAAAAAAAAAAAAAAAAGAAAAAGAAAAAGAAAAGAAAGAAATAGCATAATATTTTAGCTATTTTAGTTTAGCCAGGGAGTAAACGAGAGAGAATAGGGGTAACTCAGGCTGGACAGAATACTTCACATCTTCAAAATGTCATGCAAGCTATAACTAATTAAACCTCACCATGGGCAAAATGCTTTTTCTTGGAAGCAAGCCAAAAGTATTTAGATATTAATTAGATCTGAAGAAAACAAATCACAGTTCAAATAGTTCTAACAAATACCTCATTTTTTCCCCTCCAGTTTGGCTGTTTGACAAGAACATTTCTTTTTTAATAGAGGAAAAATATTAATGTCTTTTTAGGGCTTTCTGAATCTAAATTTATAATTTAAATGTTTTATTTTTTTCTTACATTTTAAACAAATCCTGTAAGAATTATCTTCCCTATATTAAGATGTTAACAATCAGAAAGATAATATCTTAACAGAGGTCAAAAGATTGATCATGCAAATGGACTGGTTTGGCAGATAAGTAAGTCTGTATGATTAACTTGGTCATTACTATGCTGGAAACCAGGTTTACATCGACTTTGTAAGAAATTAAGCGGAAGCAAACTGAAAGATACTACTTATATTACAAAAACGTGTAAGTTTATTTGGAGAAGAGTGAAAAGTAACTTCAGATTTACATTTTACAAGAACAAGGAAAGGACCAGGGGTAATTACACATTCAAGAGACAGTTATCTTAGAGTTGAATCTTTTGAAGATAGTTTAAGCTATGCTTTTAGTCAATTACCTTAATGTCAAGCAACAACTTCCGCTGGATAGTACCAGGTTTTCAAGTTTTTTTGTTTTTATTCTTTTGGTTTTTTTTTCCTCATATGAATGTTCACGAAAGTACTGGATCTTGCACAGTTTTTGCTAGAGTGACCATCATCTGTGCAGTAACAGTTAGTCAAGGTATAACTAACCAGAAAGGTTTTAATCCTCCTGAAAATTTAAGTTCAACTTTTAAAAGGGTATTGGAGGTACTTTAATTTAGTAATTTCTTGCCAAGGAAAAAAATGTTATGCTGTAGCTTATGAAGTTTCACATATGTGCAGCTTCCAGTGGTCTCAGTAATCTTATACTTTAAGGTATGAAGCAGTTGTACCACACTATCTTACAAAAGAGGTCAAGATAGAGAAACATGAGGGAAGAACGTGTCGTAAGTGTGAATTGTTGTAGTTATGAGTCTTATGAGAATTAATATAATGTGAATATTCAGATCAATTAGATGAGCGAACATGAACTCACGTATTTTATCTGACATCTTTGAAAATATTGCTGGAATCAAAAGATTTAAATATGGTGTTGACAGTATCTTTAAAATTATAGTCACCCTCTTTGAACGAAAGTTCATTTCAGATGGTCATGGTAAACACTGGTGTTTCTGAGTTATCCCGTTATATGAGAGATTGCAATTTAAAATGGAAACATTTGTTTGAACTCAGGTGCATGCAGTGTAACAGGCCAACTTGACATAATTTATTTGCTTCCACACTTGACAGAATTAACTTATGGCTCACTTAAACTGAGCTGATCTGACCAAGAACGTAGACTGACACTTTCCTCTTATTTCTTGGGTATTGTCATCTTTTCTAAATCTTGAGAGTTATTTGTGCAAATGAATACAACAAACACTGACTAGCTGAATGAGAAGTTGTGTTCTCCTCTAACTGAGCATGAACATACACAAAATCCAGTGGTACTGCATTCTAGCTTTTTCCCAGTCTTGAGTATACTTCAAGCACCCTGTTGCTTGCTACCAGACTTAAAATACAAATGATGGCTCTTGTAACACTTGGAGATGCTTTTTCTTGTTCCAGGAACAAGAGTAGCATGTTTTAAGTGAACTCAATCTACTTTACACTTCCAGCATCAAAACTATTCAGATTATTCTTTAAAGCACCATCTGGCATACATTTTATTATTTTATATTTCAGGTTCCTTTAGATCCTTAGGAGAACTAGTCATCGTTGTTTCGACTGAGACAGAGTTACCTTTCTTCATATGTGAGGCTGTGCTTTGGATTTGTTCTGAGAAGAAGGCTGACAACATACTGATATTTATAGTTGCTGCCAGGACAGCCAAGGACTTTTCAGCTTCTCTGCTGTGCCATTGTCTGCAGGTGCAGGAGAAGCTGGGAGGGAGCATAGCCCCGATTACTAGCCTAGGATTCAACCTTAGGTTTAGGACTGAGACCCAAATTTGCCAATGGTATGTTCCATATCATTCACATCATGCCCAGTATATAGATTGGGTTGTGTCTGGAAGTGCACTCTCTCACTGGGTCGTCTCTCTCCAGGTCATCTCTCTCTGAGTCACCCCTTTCTTGGTGTCATCTTCCTCTCTGAGATACTTGGGCTCTTATCTCTTTTCTGGGATGGTTGTTTTGGGACTCTCCCTGACCTGGGATCATCAGCTGGGAACAGGCTGAGCCATGGTCATTGGCTAGTGAGCAGTGTCACTGTGTATCACTCATTTGTATATTTGTATATATTACTATTATTACCTATTATTATTACGATCATCGTCATCATTATTAGTTTTGTTGTAGTTTAGTTATTAATTTTTTCTTATCTCAACCCGCAAACCTCTTTTCCCTTTACCTCATTAATTCTCTTTCTGGGAGTGGGGAGGGTGACCAAGTGGTTATTCTGGTGTTTTGCTTCTAGCCACAGTCAAACCACAACAGTGGTCTACCAGTCTCAGTCTGGAATCATGAGAGATTCCCCTCAACAATAGCTCCCCAACATGCAGCCTTTAGCGCTAAACCTCTTATTTGGGTTATAATTACAATTATAATTATTTTTTATTACAAATAATTCTTTATTAATACTAACATTTAGACAGTTAAAATTCTCCTAGCATTTCAAAAGGCAGAGATATACTAGAAATCCAGAGCAGTTGTACCTTCATGAAATAAAAACAGCTGTCTTTTGGCAACAGAGAATGTGAGATTCTTCTACATATGCAATTTAAAAAAATTTATTTTAAAATATCTTTTTTAAAAGATCTTTTCCAGAATGGTTTACTGGTGTGTTTTGTTTCTATTGTTTAAATTACAATGACAATATCCCAGAAATCTGTTTAGTACAAATGCTAAAACAAAAAGATGGCTCATATTCTGAACAGTCTATAACAGATAGCTATGGACAGAACAGTGAGGATATAAGAACAATCAGCATAACAGATTAACAGCTTCTGTGCAAATCATGGAAGAGGAGAGACTGAGAGAAGAATTTTTCAAAAGATGGTAATGTGATATTGTACGTATTTAAGGAGATTTCTCAATCACAAAGAGCAGAAACAGAAAAGACAGAAAAGTACTTGTTCAAACGATAAGAAAAATATTATGGAGGCTAACATTTCTGGTTGTTGGCCACAAGAGTCAGCATTTTGACATTGACCATAGATGTAGTGTGAAAAAAACCTTATTTCTCTATGTGCTTTTTGCTTTTCTTTTTTAAGGGTTCTCAAAAATAATACAGAATATTCACTTCTAAAAGAACTTTCTTGTGATGAGAAACTTTCTGGATGTTCTTCATGGTACATTTTCCTGTCTGTGGAAAGCTCAGCATTGAAACTCACTCTGTGGTATCTTAGGGGAAAGTTTATGTGATGGGACAAGAAAAGGAAACAGACTTGGAATACAGGGAGGCTTGCAATAAAATACTGAAACTAGCAGCACAAAGCTTTGAAGGCCAAAACATGCTTCCAAGAAAACAAATTCTAAGACCTCCTTGATTTTTCCAACTGTGGGGAATTTAAATAAATAAATGAAAAGGATGGTGTATGTCCCAGAAAAGACAAACGAGATGGAACTCCTTACTCCTGAAATGTACTGTGACGTTATTTCCACTATCCTCACATTGATTTGTATTTAAAAATTCAGTAACTTTACCTTTTGGAGTGTTTTGCGGATACACTTTTCCTGATGTAGTTTGCCTCTGATTTGAGGTAAGCCTTTTCGTGACTCAATAGTTTGCTTTCAGCTTTTTTCTTATATTTGAGAAGGAGCTGAAAGGGATGCTTAAAAGATTGTTTTCTCTTTATTAGATTCTAATTTTTGGAAATTCCTCTCATATTTAGAGGTTTCCCAGTCCATCAAGCAAATTTAGCTTCATCCTTTAGCATTGATACCTAAATTAGTTGAGTTGAATTCAGAATGTTTAGAACAAAACAGGAGGTGGAGAAGCTGAGAAACCACTAATCTGAATTCACTAACTTGCCTACACTGAAATGCAAGGATCAGGCCATTAATATCTTTTCACATTGCTGTGTCTTGTCTGGAACAAAATAAAAACCATATGACTGTAGCAGACTTTGACTGTTCTTATCTGTTAGCATCCAAACCATTTTAGTGCCACTTTAGGAACCTGCAGATTAATACTACATATTTTAATAAAACATTCCAGTGCTAGTCATTGCTGGTGAATTTATGCATGCTTATGCACAGATATTCATCTTAACTGAAGACAGTAGTTTTGCAATAGAATTTATAATGGAATCAAATTTATAAGTACCATGGAAATTAATCAGAGTACATGGTGAAGCCATTTCTCTTAACAGCATAAGCACCAATGAGGTGAGGATGAAGAAAGCAATTTAAAACCTCAACTATCGAGAGATAGGCTTGTTGACTTGAACAGCTTCAATAGCTTATTCTTCTCCCTTGGCTCCCTCTTGAAGCCCCAGTCCAGTTCAAGTGAGTCAAATTAATGCAGCCTTATTTTGATTTGGATATTTGCTCTATAAAAAACCAACTAGGAAATTATTATATACACCCCCAGTAGGCTATTTAGATTTTGATTCACGTGACACTTATGTTCTGTTCAAGTACTTTGCTCTACATGTTACTGAAGAGCAATCTGTACCATATAATAAAAAAATACAAATCATTTTCCCACAGAGAACAACTAATAAGTCTTTCATCTTTTTTATTACTAGATCTTTATTGGAAAAAATAAATTCTGTGCACTCAGGCATAATTTTACCTTATGTCTTAACATTTGTTTGTTAACAAAATATAATTGTCCTTTCCATCATTTTCTTGAAGTGTGTGGGGAGAGCTCCTCCTGCCATCTTCTGAAAACTGAGAAGGCTTTGTTATAGCATGAAAGTTGTAAAGGCAAGTGCATTCATCTCTCACAGTCTGAATTATTTTCCACTAGAAGATATTGAAATGAAAATATTCTTGTCCATGAACAGAAGAAAACAACATACTTGTGTCTTCTTACACACACACACAAAAAAAAAAAATCCAGAAACATAAGAGTTCAGTTTCAGTTACAAGAAGCAAAATAGTTATCACAATCATAAATTCCTTTCAATGGATACAGGCTGGAGAAATGGGCCACCAGGAACCCCATGGAGTTCAACAAGAAGTGCTAAGTCTTGTGCCTGAGGAGGAACAATCCCATAGATCAGTATGTTCTTGGGGTCACCCAGCTGGAAAGCAGTATGTCAGGAAAGGACCTGAGGTCCCTGATGGACACCAGGTTACACATGATCCAGTGATATGCCCTTGGCTGCAAAGAGGGTAGATGGAATCCTGGGCTGCATTAGACAAAGAATTGCCAGCAGGTCAGGGGAGGTGATCCTTCCCCGTTATTCAGTTCTGGTGAGACCACACCTGGAGTATTGTATCCAGTTCTGGGCGCCTCAGTACAAGAGAGACATGGACATACTGGTGTATTGGTACTCAATAAGGGGACACAAGGATGATTAAGGGACTGGGGCACCTCACATGTGAGGGAAGGCTGAGAGAGCTGGGACTGTTTGTCTAGATAAGAGAAGTCTCAGAGGGTATCTTATTAATGTATATAAATACCTGAAAGAAGAAGGATGGAGCAAGGCTCTTTTCAGTGGTGTCCAGTGACACGACCAGAGGCAATGGGCACAAGCACAGGAGGTGCCTTCTGAAGATCAGGAAACAGTTTTTTACTGTGAGGATGATGGAACTGGGAACAGATTGCCCAGGGGGTTGTTGAGTCTCCATCCTTAGAGATATTAAAAAAAAAAGTCCTGGGCAACTGACTTTAGGTGGTCCTACTAGAGCATTGGGTGCTTGGACCAGATGACCTCCAGAGATCTGTTCCAACATCAACCATTATGTCATTCAGTCATACACAGTCTACAATTTTTGTCATGGTTACATGGCTTAGGATCACAGTTCCCATTGACTTACAGTGGTATTATACTTCAGCTCCTAGAGATGCTTTGAAAATCTCTCCCAACAGCATGTTAGATCAACACTGACAGTAATATTTTTTGCTTAGCTTCCTCATTATGCATTTAGGACTCTACACTTTAAAACTTTTGCCAAGTCTGCTTGTCCTCTGCTTTGGGTTTGAAGCTGTTCATTTGTGGGACTACTCCATCATAAAATTACATGGGGAGCTGTTTTCTTATGTCCCAAACCTCATCATTACTGACATGAAAGCTCTACATAGGTCTCAAATGATCCATAAACAAAAGTAAACTCTTGTAAATGCTGTGATCTTTAGAGGAAGATTAGGCTGCTATTGATTCAGTGGCAAAGTAGTCTAATAGTAATAATGGTAATAGAATCATTGACTAAGTCAGCATTCACCTAATGATGTTAGGTATAATTAGATCAAAGTTCTTTGGCTGATATAACACTAGAATCCATCAGTTTGTAGAAATTTGGAAAGTGTCTCAGAACCAAACACTCTGAATTATCACATTCTATATATTCTTACACAATTTTTTTCTGGTAATTGTGACTATGATACATAATGCAGTGATTATGATACATAATGCAGTGATTATGAAACTGTGGTCCAGAAGTGTATTTTGGTGATAGATGATGTGTTGTGTCATGCAGGACTGACTTTTTTTTTTTTTTTTTTTTTTTTTGTATAAAATGATAACTCTTCTCATTGCTCTCCACAGCTTCCTGAGGAAGGGAAGTGGAGGGGGAGGTGCTGATCTCTTCTCCCTGGGATCCTGTGATAAGATCAGATAGCATGGGAATGGTTCAAAGCTCCACCCGGGGAGGTTTAGACTCACCATTAGGCAGCATTTCGTTACCAAAAGGGTGGTCAAGCACTGCAACAGGCTTCTAGAGAGGTCATTGATGCCCCATGCCTGTCAGTGTTTGAGGTCCGTCCTGAAGTGATTGGGAAGTTGAGCTAGTTGATCATTGTAGGTCCCTTCCAACTGTTCTATTCTATTCTATTCTATTCTATTCTATTCTATTCTATTCTATTCTACATTTTCTTAAAAAATACCTTATCTGGTACTACTTTTCTAGATAAGTGGTCCCTTAAATACCCAGTGAGATGGTTAAATAAAATAAAATGTAAGCTGTGTGGTCACAGAAGGGACAGGATATAGGTCTTGATACAATTTCTTTTGAGAGGTAGGCTTATGAAAAAGTTGCTGGGGAATACTTGCCATTCTCTACACTAAATTTCTGTTCATTATTATATCATATAAAATATCATTCTAGAGCAGGCTGTATTTTATGTATTCCAACAGTGATCTTGGTGTGTCCATATAGGTCTTTATGTATCAAGGTTTTTCTAAGATCTTTCTAATACAAATTCACTACCGTTTTTTTTTCAGGAAGCAAATCAAAGAGACACCTCAGAAAACATTTTTTTTTTTTTTGGTTGAAATAGTCATCGGTTTTTGATACTTTCTTAATTTGTTGTAGTTTTTCTGCACAGCCTTGGAGTAAGCCAGAAAGTGTGAGGTTCTCTAATCTAGCTTAAGACGTAGAAAACATAAATGCATTCTTCAAGCTCCAGAAAGTAATTCCTTTCAAAGACAGATACAAGATGAGTACCCTCTGGACGTGCTTGTCTTTCTCTATTAACTATAGAAAGAACAAAGAAAATTATCTAAGATTAGATATCTATTTTTAGATAGCAAAAATTAGATGAAAGAAAGCCTACTTGTTGTTTCTTTGGTTGATATAACTTTAGTCATGGACACTGGAGAGCTAGATGTGAGCTAACAATACCAGATTTACCTTAAGAGTTACTTTTATAGCACAACTTTACTGAGCTGCTTTTGATGTTTACCTCAGGATGAGATGAACTGTACATATGAGCTAAGTGTCTATATCTTTCCTTCTACGATGAAGAAATTTAGATGACACGTTATATGCACATGTGTAAATGCAAAACATCTTGCTGAAATTATTTCTTAGTTCTCCTATCTCTAAAATAGTACTTAGAATATCTTCCCTTTTTATTATCTTTATTATTTTATATTAGCTTTTTAGAGACTGTGTGTTTTCAGAGGGAGTTGTCACTTATTTTGTATATATCTTTCACCTAACAGGAATAATTTCAAGTAAACACATAATCCAAACAAGAATTAATATAATAAAATATTGGAGTCTTCCAATGTAGGAACTCCAGTTTCAGAATTTAATTTAAGAATTAATTTGTTAAGAATCATTATTAAGAATATAACAACTAAGTTACTAAATTAAGAATTATTATTGTTGTCTAGTAATGAGTTATTCCAAGGTTATTTCTTGGTGTGTCTGAGCCTTCTTTCCCAAACTTTACTTAGGTGATCTTGAGTTCTGCAGAAAAGATTCCCAGACTGCGAGAGCCAATCATAAACAAGTTCTGCAGTGTTTCTTCATTTCTGCTTTCCCTGCACACTAGATTCTACTGTGTAATATAAATGAGCAGACCCTACGTGCCAATATAAACTCACACTGATCGCTTTGCAGGCTTACAGCCAACATTTGTATTATCAACAGTGAATATCATGGAGAGGCTGCGTGTGGTCATACTTCAAATTAGATTAAGAAATTAATACTTAATATGTCATGATTTAATAGTGTATATTCTTGACAACAGTGTTAGGCTAATTGTTTCAATTAGGTTGGAATTCATTGCTTGTTACTGGGAATTCATATTGATTAAGAGATGAGATACCAGAAAGCATGCAACAATTTTATTGCTTCCCAGCAGTAAAAAAAAAGTATCATTTTAAAGAGTCTTCCAGTGCATGTCAGCATTTACAGTACCTTTTTAGAAAACCTTGCACACTCAGTGATTCTAATTGTATATGTTTGTGTTCACTAATAAAACAATCTGTTTTGGAGGATTCATAAATTACTAAATTTGAAGATTGGGATGATAAAATCATATCGGTAATTAAGGGCTACTTAATAAAGAGTACATCACTAATTCAAACTACATCTGTCAAAGGTGCATAATAGATGTTTTATCTCATAACCCAGCTACTAATGAATTTGAACTGTTGTATACAAAGCCAGCATATGTAAGACCTTAGATGAACAGTTTCTTGAGGTGTTTGTTGATATATCTTCCTCCGAGCATCTGGCTAAGGCTCTTCTGGTCTATCCTGTCTGCTGGACCCTACATTTGTGCCTCTGTAATCTTATTTCTGATGAAGTCTAAGGAATAAAGAATGGGAACTGGTCCTTTTATTCTTTCCTACACCTTGTAGTTTTTGAATGGAATAAAAAATGTAGTGTCCCAATCTGTCTGACAGCTCATAAGCCCTTTTTTTTTTTTTTTTTTTTTTTTGTGCCCAGTCATCCCTTTTGGTGGTTTGAATAAGCATGTATATAGAATGCTTGAAATTTTGAAATTTAAGGTAGCTTCTGTACTTAGTATTGAGAATTTTGAGTTATGAGTGAAGAAAACTAGCTTGGTATAAGTTACTTTTTCTCATGTGCCATCGTGGAAGTTGGTACTGACAAAGTTTCTCTTGTTGCTTTGAGGGTTAAATCACTGCAAAATGTTCTTTGGAAATTTATTTTCCAGACAAAATTTAAAATTAAAGGAGGGTAATTTGAAGTTACTCATTCAGAAAAGTAATGAAAAACATGCTGTAGATTGTCCAGATGGAAGGGTTCCCCCATGTGACAGATGGTGGCTTGGCTCATTTGGTCTACCAGAATGTCACTTCTGTACTGAAGCCTCCTTTTGCTCTTCTGAAAGCCAAAACCTTCACTGAAATTGAACAATGTAGGGTACACCTTTCCTTTGAGGAAAATATGCAAGTCTCTAATATGAGAGGAAAAGTCATCTTCCTGCTTTATAAAATGTCAGGTCACATCTTGATCTATTTCGCTTGATACCCATAGAATTCCCAATATTTGTGCAGAAGCACACCCTGAAGTTCTGTTTTTTGTATAAAATTTCTCTCTGGAGGGGGACATTCATCTGCCAGTCTTCAGTTAGTGTTCAGCCAGTTTGGTAGTACCTGGATTCAGGTGACCGTAAACAGTCTTTGAAGAGTGAGTGTAACATTTTTCCTCTTGGGAGAGGCAGGGAAGGAACATGGCCCACCTTGGACTGTTGAATAATAGACTGGGTCCTGTAGAGGACACCTTTTACCTTCTCTGCTGCCTTACATGAGGTTGTGGGACAGAACAGCTCTAAGCCTCTGCCTTGGCCTAGAGCTGCACTGGCTGCAGGGCCCTCTTAGAATGCAGGTGACCTTCCAGGTGGCTGACCGGTACCATGCTGTTTCCTTCTTAGAGAGTCATTCACTGAACACAAATGATACTGGGGAAATCCTTGTGAGATGCCCAGAAGCAGAAGAAGTGCAGCCACAGATGTTGCATTAGGAATGTGCCATGTTTTGGGAAGTGTCATGTGAGTGGATTCCTGAGCTAAATGCAAAGTGCAATACCTGGCAGAATTGATTAAACCACTACCTTGTATCTTATAATAGGAGGACAAGAGAGCAGACCTTGGTCTTTCAATTAAGAATTTATATTTTATTCAAGGTTCAGTACAAGATGAGAAAACATTTGTCTTTATGCAAATATTATTAAACATATTACAATTTGTTCTTGAAAAATCAAATCAAAGTGATTACTGTTATAGACAGCCACTGAGAGAAAGTAGGAAATTTGGTACAAATTATTTTTTTTCTTCAGAGGATTTGGTGTTTGCAATGGTTACAGTTATAGACTCTTAATGACTTGCATGGCATATTGATTTAAATTACCTTAAACACAGCAGGCAAAAGATGATTGTGTTAAAGAAAATTAAATTTAAACACCATCACTCTTACTGCCAATGGGTGGAATCTCATATATAGAAAAGCAGAAAGTACATAATCTTTAATATTTTCAAATTCACAAAGTGTAAAATTGACATTTGTTGCTGCTCTTGTGTGAAGTGGTAAAGTTAATTGTAATAGTTTGCTGGGTGTACTTTAGTAAATCAGGAAATTAAACTGTGGAAGGTTTCATAGCTTTTGCAGTCAGTAGCTGTTTACTACATAATTCAAAGGTATGGTAAACCTTGAAGGATTCTAATCTCTTTCATAAAAATAGAACCCCACAATCTGAAGAGGTGCTTTGCTTGCCTTTTTAGGCTAGGCAAGTGCTTGTTACACACTCTTCACGGTTGACAGCTGGTGTTTCCTCTAACTCTGAGGAAATAATTTGAAGCGTCTGTTTTTTTAAAGGGGAATTTTGGCACTCTATTAAAGAATACTGAAAAACTTCACAGAATATAATGTCTATCCACAGAGTAAGGCTCTTATCTAAACAAGTTTCCCTCCTGTTTTAGATCCTGTCATTACATTAAGGCCAAACTCTCCATTTGAATCACCAGAGGGAGACTTTCCTGTAATGCATGAGTTCCTCTATAAAGATGCTGAAGCCGTAGCTGCCAGCCCCCTGAGACTTCCTGAGAAAAATATTCTTGAAAGCTAAAGTGTTAGATAAACAGAAGTGTTCAATAAAAAATATTCTTCATAGAGGAGCTGGCCTCTAACTCACCAGAAAGACTAGAAATATGTAAACGAGCTCAGAACAAGCTACATGGCAGTCTGCAAGATAAACCTGGCCTTGCTTTATAGGTTGTGTCTAGATCTATATGAACTGAATGTCCTGCAGCTCTGTGTCTTCCTACAAATCAGTATCGCCCAGTCATGCTTTCCTTGTAGCCATCCTGAACAAGGTTAGAGTCAATTTGCATGTAATCCCCATCTGTCCTTGCAGTAGTGATAGGACAAGGGGCAATGGGTTCAAGCTGGAACATAGGAGGTTCCACTTGAATATGAGAAAAAACTTCTTCACGGTGAGGGTGACAGAGCACTGGAACAGGCTGCCCAGAGAGGTTGTGGAGTCTCCTTCTCTGGAGACATTCAAAGCCCGCCTGGATGCATTCCTGTGTGATCTGATCTAGGTGTTCCTGCTCCGGCAGGGGGATTGGACTAGATGATCTTTCGAGGTCCCTTCCAATCTCTAACATTCTGTGTAAAGGAGTAGTGAATCTGAAGCCTGGCCTTGGAACTGCTCCTACACAGCAAAGGGCCATAGAGATCAAGCTGTTGATTTTTAAAAAAGCATAAAGCATATTTTTACTTCCTAGTTGGTAGTACTAACTTTAGTCTTTTTTGTTACCACTCGAGAGAGTAAACTTTACCTTGGGTAGAAACTCTGCTTCTACTTGTCTCACTTACACTCTTGATCTTTGTCTTTAAAAAAATCATATGATATTCCTACCTGTTATGACCAAGCATCACCAAAGCCTGCTTGAAAATCTACCCACTTATTCCTGTCCCTTGGTTGAAGCGGTTTCAAAACAACAGTAAAACCACTGTGAGCAAAGGTTACTTTGCTTTCAGGGGACTTTCATTCAGTGTAGAAAAATGCAAACACTTTAATATTCAAATGGTGTGACTGGTCAGAACATGAGGTGCTCCTCCAGAAAGCCAGTAGGTTACATTAGGCGTGCCACTTAATTTAAACACACCACCATCCTACCAATGCAATCATATGTTTATGATTAACAAGATTAGAAATTTTTCCCACGGAAAATATTTATATAGTAAGTAATTGTCAAACTGTATATTATAATAAGTTGTATGTGAAAATCAAATGACCATGACAAATCAGTTATTTACACTGATCACCAGTTGTATAAGAGGAGGCACACTTGCATGTATTTATTTTTTCTCCATGTATGGGGCAATAAACATGTCTAGAGAAGTTCCAGACATGTTTCAGAAGTAATTTGCTCATCAAAAGCTAACTGTGACAGACAGCATTTCATTAGCTAAGATGTCATACCTTGATTGAAGCAGTTTTCAAGATTAAAGATTTTAGAAAACCCCCTGGGTTGCATGAGATCCTCAGTGACTGGAAAGATTCACAAAGGATGCCTTTACCCAAGCTGTGGTCCACACTTGAAGGCTATATCCAGTTTCATCAGTTGTTCCAATGTACAGCTGGTAAGGTTAAGGGAATACTTTATTTCTTAATGAACACACAGAAGATACTGAAGTTAAATTAAAATATTGATAAAGAAAAATTCTGTTATCACTGACTTTTACCTGTTTTGAAATGTGGAAGCTAGCTTTCTTCAGCTGACATGTTTTTAGAATCAATTTGACTTCAGCATTAAATTGTGCATTGTTGCCATACCTGTTTGGCAAGCAAAGAATTGATTAACTTTTCCAGGGCACTGGATTGCTATCAAAGTGCCAGATGCCATGATCACAAGGAAGTCCAGGAACAGTGAGAACTTTCCTCAACAAAGCTGGAAGAGTTAGGTTGTCAGGTGGTGCCTTGATAGCTTCAGTTTAGCAGAGGATTTGCTCACGACAAACATTGACTACAATGTCTCTCGTAAACAACAGGAGATAAGAGAGGGCTCAAGACTGTGAATTCACTTTTGAATCCTCTTAAAAGTAGAGTTAGTTTACCATCTCAGAAAGAACTACTCATATCTACTTTGAAGAAAGTTGATTGGCCAGTGCCTGGAGAGTGTTGTTTGAATGGCCCCGAGCATGGCCCTGGCCCAAACCAACCAGCACAGTTCCAGAGTAAGGCTGGACACAGTTTAGGACCTAGCACAGGCAGGGACCACTTCCAATAGACAGTTTTTCTGTTGCTATCTGATTGCTAGAATATTTTTTCTTGGCTAATAGTCTTCCCCTCTTTAAATCCCCATCATGCTTCAAATGAGTATAACAGCCAACAATTCTTTTAGAGATTGGGATTTTAGCAAGCTTCTCTGGAAATATGGACTCTGAGCTAGGAACCCTAATTTTCACCCAGAAGTACCTGTCAGACCATGGGTTAGATGTTTCGGTGTCTAATACAAACCTAACATCCTGATCTGAACAAGTTATTTCTGAAATTTGGCTAAGGGCTTCAGTCATGGGGGTAAAGATAGGAGATTATTTTTCAATTAGGTCTGTTCTGTGGGAGTCTGAAAAGTCCAATCTGATTAACACCCAGGGAAAAACACTAACAAAATGTTAGATAACTGCAAGATACCTTTGCAGACTGATTGAGTAACCAAGTGCTGTTATACAGAACATATCACAAACGTGGATGGCTTCTAACTGCATTCAGCTTCTTCCTTATATTATTTACAAATAATTCCTTGCCCTGAGAACTCGGAGGACAAAAACAAGTAGAAATGAGAATGTGTTGTTTTAAAACTGTTATGTTGGCATGTAGATTTATTTTAACTGTAACAACTATGAGCCCCTATCAACAGGTTTATATATTAAAGTAATAAACAGAATTTTTCTGTGATCACTGTGCAAGCTGCTTCTTAACTCAGTATAAATGTGAACATAAACTTGTTGGAAAGCTAAAAAAGTTGCTCTAATTAATCCCTTAGAGAATAATTAGTAGAGCTGAAGATATAAAATTTAAACCTCCCAGGTGGGTTTTTTTATAACAGTCTCATAGAGCACTAATAAAAGTACTACACTTCTCCTAAGAGCTAATGTATTTGTAAAACGACCGGAGCATAAAATATTTGTGTAATAATCAGGAGATTGTAGCAAGAAGACTGTTTAAATAAATACCACTTGTCAAGGAGAATAGTTTCTTAGAACACTTCCCTCCATTTCTCCTCTGTAGTTGTTATGCTTTATGACTCTGTTTTACAAGACATCATCATTTTCTATTGTTTGTTTGGTTGGTTTTGTTTTGAGAGAGACCTAATTAAATTTGTATTTGGACATACTTGTACGTGCTGCATTTATGTGAGGCTACTAACATGCCCAAAGTTAATCTGAGAGCTTCCAAAACCGAGATCAAAGAAGTACAATTGGACAAAAAAAAAAAAAAAAAAAAAAAAAAAGGTTGGGTTTGGTTTGGTTTGGTTTTTAAAGCAGCTTTCTATTTAAATGGAAATTTCCAATAAAATAGATTGGAAGTGATACTTCCACTTGGCTTTTGGAAACATCAGGAAAATAAAAAATAAAAGCTCTTTTTGCTATATTTGTCTTGAAAATTTGCAAGGCCAACAAAAATATGTCTTGACCTTCTCTATTAAGGAGCGAGGTTGCATAATAAGAGTACAGGAGAGGAACACAGTAACTAGACATGTTTGTAGACATAACAGTCCAAATATTTGTCTACTTAGGTGTAGTTATCTGTTGAACTAAGAAAAAGATGCATGTGTAGCCTATGCCTGGTGAAGAAGATTAATGTAAGCGTGGATGATAATTTGGCTCTTGTGATTTTTTCCTCTTCCCTCTGTTCAACACACATAAGACTTCCATCTCCCAGACTCATCCTACTTCTTGAGCATCTCCCCCTGTGCTGCCCTGCAGAACACCGAGAGCTTCTTGGCACAGCAGCCCTTGCCTTGCAAGAGCTTCCATTGCTCTAGGAGGATGTAAGGGTTCGTTGACCGTAAGCAAGCCCTTTTTCCCAAACTTTTAGGTAGAATGTATCTTAACCTAATATAAGTGGCTTTAGGAAGTATATTCAGCAACCTTAAATCTTTCTTTTAAAGCAGCCAAATAATTAATAATATGTTGAATAGCTCCCAGTTCTGATGGTGTCTCCAAGTGCCTCTTTTACTCTAGTGTTCAGAAGATCTCTTCTCTTAAGCACCCAGCATAAACTCATTTGAAGACATCAGATGAAGCTGCTGTATACACCAGGCTGAGAAAATGAACATGGAGGCCAGAAACATGTTTGTTAGTAAGTAAAGAAGGAAGAAGGCTATCTCTAACAATATAGGCGATTAGAAGTTTAAAAAGTTGCAGGATATCTTTTATATTTTTTGTCTGTCACACAGACACAGTATCAGTAATAAATTGGGGGGGGGGGGGGGGGGGGGGGGTGTGGGGGCGGGTATTTTGACCCCTAAACTATCCAGTTATGATATTGTTTTCAAAGAAGCAGCTGGGTCTTCCATTGTCTGATATAATTAATAACATTTTGCTGTTCCAAATAAGCTCTGGAGAATAAAAAATTAGGCATTTTTACTTATTTAGTTTCAATATTTTGTGCAAAGGATGGGCTATTCATACTAAGCAACAAAATGGAATTTGAATTGGAAAGGTGATGTTTATCAAGAAAACTAACAATAGAGAGAAACTGCATGCCATGAACCATGCTATATGAACAGTTATAACATTAGGTGCTTTTGTAGCTTTTAGTGGAAGCTATCTTCCATAATTTGTGAGCTGCACACTTCAAATATTATTGGATATATAATCTGGGGAGGCCAGACCCCTTTGCTTTTCAGATCTGGAGAGGTTTATCCTGGATTTGAGCACAAATAACACATCATATTTAGTAAAATTTCTTAGAATGCTGAAAAGAAAAATGGGAAAAAAATGCTGGCTAACTTTTAACAATTGAATGTTAAATTAAGTGGATTGATAGCAGATCTGATTAATTTCCAAATATTACATCAAGAAGGTATATTTCATAAATAAAACACGTTTCTTTCAAGTGAGATTGGAAATACTATTGACACTTTCAAGTGCCTCTGAGATACAGTTTGTTTTCAAAAGGAAGCGGTTAAGACAGCATGTGCAAATGGTTTGTCTGTTCATCTTCTTCCAGTGAACCCTAATACTTGTTTAATCTTTTGCAAAAAGCAAATCTAAAACTATAAGAGTGCAAGTAAGCTTTTATTAACTTCTAGGAAATTTTATTTAACTGCTTTTAAGCAAACCATATGTCTGCTCAGCTCCAAGTGTTATCACTGGTGACTGCATGCAGAAACAGCAGACAAAACCCTGTGGTGTTTTTTTGTTTTTTTTTTTTTTTTTCTGCAAATGCAAGGTTTGCCTGTGTTGTACTAATCTGCATCAGCAGCTTCTGCAAACAAGACAGTCTCAGCAGTGACATAAAAACTGGTAATTACGGGCAACTGAGTCATATCCTTGCAATGTGAACTGGCCTTCAGCTCCCAGTTCATGCCCCTGACTAACTGCACTGAAACCTGAGGTGGCACGGCATGAGGTCATTCTGGACAGTATGTGACCCCTTTCCCTTAAATGTTACCCTTACATGGACTATGAAACTATGATGTATAGGCATATTTCTACTGATTCAGCTGTGGGGCCCCAACATAAAAAAGACATGGACCTGTTGGAGTGAGTCCAGAGGAGAGCCACAAAGATGGTCAGAGGGCTGGAGCACCTCCTGTATGAGGACAGGCTGAGAGAGTTGGGGTTGTTCAGCCTGGAGAAGAGAAGGCTCTGAGGAAACCTAATAACAGCCTACCAGTACCTAAAGGGGTCCTAGAGGAGGGATGGGGAAACACTCTTTATCAGGAGTGTATTGACAGGTCAAACGGTAATGGATTTAAGCTGAAAGAGGGTAGATGTAGGTTAGATATTAGGAAGAAATTTTTTCACTGTGAGGGTGGTGATACACTGGAACAGGTTGCCCAGGGAAGTTGTGGATGCCCCATCCCTGGAGGTGTTCAAGGCCAGGCTGGATGAGGCTTTGAGCAACCTGGGCTAGTGGAGGGTGTCCCTGCCCATGACAGCGGCTTGGAACTTGATGATCTTTAAGGTCCTTTCCAACCCAAACCATTCTATGATTCTATGATTCTGTGATTCTATGAGTGTGAGTTTGAGACAGCAGAAGTGATTACTACACAGTACACAATTTCCTGAAGGTGTGGTGAACTTGGAAAAAGTGTACATAAGTTAAAATAACCTGAAATAGTCCTGATGTGCTGGTTTTGGCTGGGATAGAGTTAATTTTCTTCATAGTAGCTAGTAGAGGGCTATGTTTTGGATTTGTTCTGGAAACAGTGCTGATAACACAAGGATGTTTTCATTATTGCTGAGCAGTGCTTACACAGAGCCAAGGCCTTTTCTGCTTCTCACAGCACCCCACCAGCAAGTAGGCTGGGGGTGCACAAGAAACTGTGAGGGGACACAACTGGGACAGCTGACCTCAACTGACCAAAGGGATATTGCATACCATATGATGTCATGCTCAGCATGTAAAGCTGTGAGAAAAAGGAAGGGGGGATGTTTGGAATGATGGAATTTGTCTTATCAAGTAACCATTACGAGTGATGGAGCCCTGTTTTCTGGAGATGGCTGAACACCTGCCTGCCGATGGGAAGCCGCGAATGAATTCATGGTATGCTTTGCTGTGCAGCTTTTGCCTTACTTATTAAATTGTTCTTATCTCAGCCCACAAGGCTCCTTACCTTTACCCCTCTGGCGCTTCTCCATTTCTCCATCCCCCAGGATGGGGGAGGGTGAGCAAGCGGCTGCTTTGAGTTTGACTTTACACAGGCTAAACCATGACATTTGGGTAGTCAAATCTCTATACTTCTGCCTACTGATTTGCTTAAGAAGAAAACCAAAAGTGAAACACTGGACCAGACATACATATTATATGCCTTTCCTGAGAGATGACTCTTACAGCAGTATGATGCTGGCTAATGAATCACAGAATTACAGAATGTTAGAGATTGGAAGGGACCTCGAAAGATCATCTAGTCCAATCCCCTTGCCGGAGCAGGAACACCTAGC
>NW_010143381.1:28746-142598 GCF_000699245.1 Pterocles gutturalis
TCAGCCTTTCCTCATAAGGGAGATGCTCCATTCCCTTCATCATCTTCGTGGCTCTGCGCTGGACTCTCTCCAGCAGTTATCTGTCCCTCTTGAACTGAGGGGCCCAATGCACAGATATTGATTCAGGATTCTCCTGCCTTCCTCTGCAACTTAAAGTTCCTTTGACAGCTGTCACAGGTCAAGGATCTGTGTATTAACTGGCAAAGGTGGGTGTAGATCACACAAGTAGAAGCTGTTTTTTAAGTTAACCACTGTTTTCCTTCATAAATGATTCTTGCTACCTTATAATTGAAGTTCTCATAGGTGCAGTGTTTTGCCAAGAAAAGAAACCCCCTCAGGCCTAAGGAAGTAAGAAGAAAGAAGTAAGGGGGTGGGTTTTTAATGCCATGAATCTCTAGTGAGCTGCTGCTGAGTTTTATATCAGCATTGCTTTAGTTTGCACTCCTCAGCATGTTTTGGCAATGTTTCAAAATAATGGCTAAATATAGAAAAGTTTAAAGACTGAGGCTGTATTACTGCCACAGCAGCAGTAGGAGCAGCAATAACAGACTATTAAAAATTCACTGGATTTCCTGAGAAACTACAGAAGGGAGAAGACCAGACACCTCTTCTTTATTTTCCAGACACACTTTGACTAAATCTGTCCTAAGTAATAATGAAAAAAGCCACCTAGCATTAAGATCAACTCTTGCCTTGTGGTTATGTCCTGTTTTTTGGCTGGAACAGTTTTAACTCTCCTCATAGTAGTTTCTGTGAGGCTATGTTTTGGATTTGTGCTGAGAAGAAGGCTGACATACTGATGTTTAGAGTTGCTGCCAAGACAGCCAATAACTTTTCAGACAGTGCCCTACAATATGACTTCTGTCATAGCTGTCTTGAAGTGCTGAAAGTTCATCACAGAAGGATATTAACAGTGTATGACATGGATGGGATGAGGTTTCACACAGTCAGGGTTTTCTCCTAGCGCTAAGAAAAAGAGAAATTAATGTATAATGACAAAAATGCATTGTTTCCTTACATTCCATAGTCAAGCATATGAAGGCTAGGATATGTTTCCAGCTTTTGTACAACTTTAAGTCTCCACCTACTTGGACACATTCAATTTCTCATTGTGGTTGTATACCATCTTTTCCGCAGGATTTGTCTCTTTGCTCAGTATAGATGTACAAGTGAGTATATAGGTTGCCCGACACTCCTTAACTTAGAAATTGTACAAGTTGTCAATATTAATCACTAATTATTTAACTTTACAATAGCATTTTCTGTACACAGTCTTTATACATCTAATAAATACAATGGTCCTGCTTTAAAAATAGTGTTTTAAATGTTATAAATTAGATTTTCTTCCACTTATTTAAGACTCACTTACTCCAGCTCTACCCATGTGTTAAGGAGTCTTGGTTAGTTTAAATGGCATGCCAAGGAACTATAGGAAGATGGAAGTCAGGTAACCAATCTCTTTTATGTTACACCTTCTTCTGGCTTCTAAGCACGTAAATTATGACACTATCTTTCACATCAGTAAAATGGCTTTAATTAGACCTGAGTGGAAGCAAGAGTGAGTTACAGTTCCTTATACATTATTTCTTCATTTGGCACACTTTCAAATTTATCTGATCTTCACATCTAAGCTTCATATCACTACATCTAGACATTGCACAAGAGCTACAAAAAAGAACGAACTCTACATGGAGCTTTCCACAGTGTTTGCCCTTAGGAATAGAGAAGCAACTCCTCCCCTTACCACACGTAAGAGGTACCAGAAGACAGAAATGTTTTCACAGATAAGCTAGTGATGTGGCCTTGGTAACAGGGTCCAAATAACTTGTAGTGATCATATTTTAATAGTAAAAGAAATAAATTGTCAGGTATGAAACCACAAGAAGGCAGGTTGTCCTAAAAAAGAATGCCAAGTATTCTGCATTTCCAGTGTCACTGAACAGACTTTGCAAACTGCTGACCTAAGAGACCAGAAGCAAATAAATGCCGACTTATTAAGAAGTACATTGTCAGCACAGACACTAAAGCTGTTTTCCTCCTAATAACATATTTCAAAGGAAGGAGACAATGACACAGTTGAAGTAATATGAGTTTGTGCTCAGTAGAAATAACTTTTTATGAAGGTCTGGTTCACTTAACACTGCTCTCTCTTGCTCAAGTAGCATCAGGAGCATATTCAAAGGCTTTTTATAAAATGATTATCCCACAAATGTGTGTCTGATATTTTCTGCACAGTTGTAACAGTATACTGCTGCCTTTTGCTTTGCTGATAGAGCTGTTTGTACATTGTCCAGGAGACAGCCTCAGTGAATGATGTGGGCTGAAAAAGATCTCCCCAAAGTGTTCGTGTTTGTGTTTTATTTCAGTAATTTCATTCTTCTGGTTTATAGTGTGTTCCTACAAATAGTGGCATCAGGATGAGCAAATGTCACAATTGAGTGAAGAAGGTGGTTAAACTACTTTTATTGCTAGTAAAAAAACCTGCATGTAGAGCAATGAAGTGTTATTCTCAGGAATTGTACTGTGTGCTCAAAGATTTGCAAACTCAGTTCGTTAGGTGATATCCATGTGGTGCCTTTTTCTCTTTATTCCTTTCTTTTTCCTGTAGGGTCAGGTTTGCTCAGCGAACATCCAAAGTATCCCATGTGAAAAATGGAGATGGGCAGCTGTGCACATCTGACAGCCCAGGCAACCTTACTTGCCTGTGAAAATGTGGGTGTCTCTCAGGAAAACTTGAGATTTTATGGCTCTAAATTTTTGACCTAACACATTTAAAATTTTAGTTAGCTACCTAAGTCTTAATTTTTTGTATCTCAGTCCAAGTTCTTGATTCAATATTTGAAAATACAGCAGTGTACACACTGACTAAGCATAACACTGAATCAGAAACTCACCTTTAAGCAGATACAGACATCTTTCCAGACTGGAATAGTCTCGATTGAGTTCAGTCTGTTTTACATTAGTTCTTGAGTGCGCTACTGTCTCAAATGCAGAAAAAAATATTTCTACAACCAACTTTGTTGAAAGGGTAAATATGTAACTTGAAAAAAAGCCCAAATACAGAATCTACAAAGTCTACCAAGACTTCTTTATGTATTAATATTCATTAAAATCTGAATTCTTTTGGACTAATCATATGTTTATAAAACACAGATTGTCCTAACTCTTTTGCAAATGTTGAATTGTCTCTCAGTGACAGCACTGTGTTCACATTTATGTGTTGAAATGTCTGTCTGAATTTGCTAAGAGTACTTTTGCTAGGTTCAGGCGTTCTTATTCTCTTTTAAGCCAGAATCTGTCCATCTGTTGATTTGAAAAGGGCATTTGGATAGTTTATTGATTCAGTTATAAGCTAGACCAATAGTGCTCACAATTTATAATCTCAAGTCTCTCATACTAGTAATTTATTTGCTTTTGACTCTGATAAGAAAGAGATTTTTATACTTATTGATTATTTGTTATTTGCTTTGTAACATGTATAACAACTTCCTTGAACTGTAGTATGAGGAAGTATGCAGTGGGCACCATGTGACAGGAGATTCAATTTTCCAGCTGCCTTTTAAGTGCATGAGGGAGAGAAGAGGACCTCAGAATTCATCAGACCCAGAGGTCTCTAATAGCTATTAGAAAAAATGATGCAAATTAAAGTTATCTATGCTTCTTGCCAGGTAGTGAGGCATATGACTGCACTCTAGTCAGGAAATGGATGACTGTATACATTAAAGGCTTCCCTTTAATTTCCATCATTGTAGGTTGATTTTGCATTGGAGTAACTATTGTCTTGAGTAGAATAACGTGATTTTCAGTGATGCAGTTTAGCGTGGATGAATATTACAAATAACATCTAAACAGTCCAGTCCTTTGGCAACATAAATGGGAACTTTCTCTGTGACAGTGCAGCTGTACCACCATACAGCACCACTTAGAGCTATGACACTTATTTGTCTATGCAACATGTGTAATTATCTTCCTTGAAAAGCCAGGCATTTTCTCTACTGCTTTCCTTTTTCCTTTGCACAGGTTCAAAAATTCCCAATAGCACGGGGCCATTCCTGGAAACAATACAGTGCCCTGGAAACCACGATATAAGCAGCACAGGTTTTAAGAGAAATAAGTAGCTCCACTTTTCATATATATTTGCAAATACATATCCTAAGAAGAGAGCAAGAGGAAGGGAGAGAGATAATGTCTTCCAGATGACAGCTTTCTGGACAGAATCTGAAGTCTAAAGCAAGAGAAAATTTTCATTAACATTCAGATTACGTGTCGTTCTGATTCACACTCCCTAAGCAAGCTAATTTGGGCTGCAGCCAACCTTCTTACAGTGTGATGACAACACAACAAGCTTCACCGCCTCTCTTTCATTGCTAATGATTCCTTGAGTGACAGCCATGGTCTCTGAGCTCGGCACGACACTTCACCCTGCAGCGACCTGTGGTGTCAGAGCTGCCTCTGTCCTTGGCACCCACTGGGCTTTCTGCAGCAAGGACACTCCACCACGTCAGGACACCAGCAACAAAGGGAAGGGTCTGCTCAAGACCGCACTCAGAGAATTGTGTGTTTTCTGTGCTTACTGCCATGGTGTAATAGTCACAGTGGGTCATTTGATCCCCTCCCAATGCCTCCATCATTTCACACTAAACAAAAAGGAACAAAAGAAAAACTCTTCACTTCAGCACTGGCTTCTCTGTGCAAATGATAATGGTGTTGTGCTTCCCTCATAAATATTTTCAACAATTTATGGTCTTAAATTGTATCAAAGATCTTTGTCAATGTAGTCTTGATGGAACAATTGAGGTTTAACACCGACCAAATATTGCAAATTTTTAAGAATCCAATTCAAGCTTTGCTAGCACAGGAAATATCTTACCCACTTGCTCTCATGTGTAGCTGCTGTAATCGTTGATCTATTTCAAGATCTTCCCTCTTTGGTAGCAGTTTAGTCTGAGGCCTGTTCAGCTGTCTATGTTATTTTAATAATTCTCAAACGTATGTTTATAAGAGGGAGGGAAGGTTTTGGAAACCCTACACATCTGATTGTTCATTTCCCTGCTGAGAAAACCTGAGTATCATCTTACCAGGATTTAGGAAATCTAAACTCATGTGTAGGTTATAAAGAACTCTGCATAACTATCCCCCAAGGGACTGTGCTCTGGACAGCTGCTGCAATACCCTTAAAGTCAATGGAAATGTATGTGCTGTTAATGATGTTTGTATTGATTATATATATATATATACATAAATGCCCCTCCAACTCCATTAATTTCAGTGGAATAATACTGTAAATATAAAAAGAAATGTTTCTAGAGCTGCATACTATATGCTATATCCATTGCTACGGGTGCCTACTCGAACATTTTTCAACACTGCATTGATAATTCTGATGACAAGAGTAGAGACTTGACCAGAGCTCCAGCGTAAGAAGGATGAGATAGGAAAAGGTTTGTACTCATAGTATCTGAAAAAGTGAAAAACATTTGTTTAGGCATCTTCCCCTTGAAGTTCATATTAGTTGGGCTCCCTTTGAGGCAGAAAGGTGACCTGTATACTAGTAAACCAAACAGTCCTTGGACTTATTCTCTTGCTCCTGTAATAATTGCTTTACTACCATAGTCCATCCCATTTTACTTTCCACAATACGAGTCATTTGCATATCCCTGCTAAGAATGGTCCTTGGGCCATCCTTAACTCACCATATGAGCCAAGGAACTGTCTGAGAGGGTGCAAATCGTCCAAAAACCTGTAAGATGCCAGTCTAACAATTAGGGTGTGCAGACATTTGCAATCCAGTGCTCTTATGGATCTTGGTACTATAGAATTTACTCATGTATATGTGCATTTGTATGCATATATACATATATAGAGATATATGTATCTCTATAAAGGTGAATGCAATAAAGAAAATAAAAAAGGAGCTCAGTCAAGGTGAGAACACAGTGCACATCTTGGTTGAGTGTGACGTCTGAGGGATCTCTCCTACTTGTTAAGCAGTATCTGCCCTCCCATGCCAGTGGAAGCATCACAAGTTTCTGATGTGCTGTCAATAATAGGCAGACAACTGGACTGTTTTTTCCTCTGCTGCTGTTACTATGACTTTCCCTGATGACATCACTGATTTTACAAGTTATTAGCATCTTTAGAAGCAGGATCTGTTTGGTTATAAAAGCAAGGGCTAAAGGACTATGTAGAGCACCCACAGGAACTACCTGGGAGGTCCACTGAGAGATCTGAGGACCTGTATTTAAGTATAAAAAACCCTTGAGCACTGACTTTGTTTGTAAATGTGGGCAGGTGAAAGAGGAACAGAGACTCATCAGATCTTGGTTTCGGAGTGTGAAGAACAGTCATGTTTCAAAGCCTTTGCTTTTCCAAGGAAGAGTGTGCTGCCATCTTTCTACTACTTCTGCTTCTCTTATATCTGGCCTTATCAGCAGGATGTTTTGGCATCATATCTGGCATAAGATGCAAAGGTGGAGCAGCTCCAGTGTCAACACCCAGGGGCAGACTCAGCACAGAGAACTGCTACGATTTATAGTCTTTTCCAACACAAAGCAGGATCTGTGGAATAGGTGATTATACATTATATTTCAGTCATAAAATACAACCTATGAAAATAGTCAGTTAATAGTGAATGAAAGATATTGTTCTGCACATAATAGAAAAGATTCTTTTTTATTTGCAGTTGAGTAAGGAAAGCTAGTAAGGAACAGGCTGGACAATTCTACTGTTCCTAGGCAAGGTCATGATTTTTCCACATGATTTTTTCATTAAGTGCTAGGCAAAAGTGGCTGTTCTCACTACATCTGGCCCTGCTCCAACCTTTGCTGTGCAGTTTTCTTATTTAGAATTTGGAGTTTAATTTTGCAATTTTGCGGCTTCTTTCATTTCCTTTTTTGATGCAAATATGCGTAAGCCAGTTCTGTGTGCACAAGAATTTTAGCATAATAAAAGCACTAGGGTGAATCTCTGGTTACTGGAACAGAGCAGAAATTTCATCCATTTCATATCAGGATTCAAAGTGTGGATTACTTAGAAATGCATTTATTAAATCTGACCTACTTTTTAATCTTCAATATTCCAGTTTGGTTTCCTTACAACATGAGGAGCTTTAAGGTCTGCTTGCTCCTGCTCATTCTTACTCAGGTTGCTTTAATCAGTATAGGGAAACAACGTTCATTTGCAGTAGGCAACATGCTTCAACAGACTTTGCATGGACTGGGAACTTGCAGTTACTCAATTCAAGTTTTGCTAGTGATGTCCTCTAAGAAGAGTTGCTCAGCTTTTCTGAATCTTTCTATTTGCAAGTATTGGGTTTCACATGTGTATGTTTACAACTGTGCTAAGACTGGCTCTGGGTGATCTTAGGTTCAACATCTTCTCAAACTGAAAATGTGCAGAATCTGACACTATTATCTAAAATAGCAGCAGCTATCATAAGTCTTACAGAAAGTGATTGCAGTATGAATGAGACAAGTACTGGAATTATTGAGATAGGAAATTAATATTGTCAGTCCTTTATTTTCTTGTTAAAAGTGAAACAGAAGTAAAAACCAAAATTTAAAAAGTGTGACTAGAAAAACAAAAACAGTAACCAGGATTAAAAAAAAAGACAGTGGTAAGTATTTAAGGTGATGAAATATCAACATAAAACAAGGAAAGAAAGAAGAGGATAGATTGCTAGTTATTACTGAATGTGATGGAAAAGCAAAGTTAGGCAAAATTGTGCACAGGTCCAGGACGTGTCTTAGACATTTAAACAATAGGAAGATTGTAGCTCTTAAAAAAAATTTACACCAGTAGATTTTTAAGCACTATGAATGACATCACTTTTGTGTTGAAACTGAAAGGCTGTTGCTGAGATTCTTGAATCCCACAGTGCCAAAAGCTGATGTGATGTTATTCCTCCTCTGCTGGAAAATTACAATGGAGTGGTAGTCTTTACTAATAATGAAGAGATGAAGAGAACATTTTTTGAGATTAGTTTGAGGTATTGAAAAAACACAGAGAAGATGCCTCTGTGTTATGAGATCTGAGGTTTAGTGTCATAGACACTTAACAGAAGCAAATTTCAAATTCACATATACAAACATTTGTTGAAATCACATCTTAAAGTATTAGAGAATCCCAGATGGTCATATATACATGCTTAGTATGACCATATAACACAATTTAACAATTTAACATTAACCCTTGAGACATACTATCTTTCTACTCTCTGATGGGGAAACAACCTTATAGATGTATTTGAGGTATAATTCCATGACTATCCTTGAAACCAGCACCGGTTTCAGGGAAGGAAATAGAGAACCTTGCCTTGTTCCTGAGCTTCACTACATGTTTGTTGCCAGCCTACCTTTCTGTGTCTTACATATACCCCCTGGTGCTTTCACATATCTGATTTCTGGCAAAAGCAAATGTTCAGAAGCTTCTCAAGAGGATGCGCCTATTGCTAGAGCAAATGGGATTTGAAGGAAACCTGAATTCAGGTAATTCATCTTGCCCTTAAAGTCAATAAGGATGAGTGGAGTCAGATCTGAGGAATATGCTGAGCCTCAATTCTTTACCCAAAATTTGATACTTCAGGAAACGCCTGTTCTGGGGCAGTGGTGCACTTTTACACGGTGACATTAGTGTTGTATAAATGACTGGCTCTTTTGCAAAAAAATAATAACAAGTTTAAAGAATGTTGGCCAAACACCCTTAAAGAACCTTGCATGATGAATCCATAAAATTGAAATACGGTAACAGCAGATTAATATTTTCAGCTACCCATACATATGTAAAGAATACCTGTGGGTATTCTCTAAAAAAGAATTGAGTACCAGATACGCTGTGCATATTGTCTGAAGACATTCTTCATTCAACACTGCTTTTTTATTGCCCATTAATTTTGTAAGTATCACGCCCAAACAAATTTATTAAACAGTACTTGAAGAACAAGTTGGTATATATAAAAGTATTGAGAAGTCTTTCTTCATTTGTCTGGTTTTGGTTTGTCTGACTTTTTTTTTTTTTTTTTTCCCCTGTTTCAAACAAATATTAGCAAGCTGGGCTGCAGTACCTTGGATTTTAGACGGTGATAGTTGAGAGCAGCTTGTTCTTAGCTTTTCACCGCACAACAGTCAATATTGTTCACCACGTGAGAGCACTACTGGCTTTATTTCATGGTTCTGTTGTTGGTGACTATTCAGTGACTCATGAATCAGAAGCACCAATGTCAACTGTTAACCACTTCTACTCTTCTGGCCGCTGCTCCTGGTTTCTCACTGAACAAAACCTTTGTTTGAATCTATGGTTGACTGGAGTAAGCCAAGAAATGAAGTTAAAACTTTGTGCTGCCTTGAAAGTAAAATGATGTTTCCTTTCGCTGTAGTGGTAGCTCTAGCCTTCATAGATACATTTGCTTCCATAGAAGCTCTGCAGTGAAAAATACAAGTTTTAACTATCGTGGTGAGACATAAAGCCTAATATAAGACATATGCTGAGCAGGAAAGAGATTGCACTGTAGCGCATGCACTTAAATAGACTGAGAGTTTATTCTTGTGAAACTACTGTTAGTTGGAGCTGCACAATAACAGCATATGTAACCATCAAAGCACTTCTCAGCTTGCTCATTCTGGCACAGAGTATGTGGCAAAGATGCAATCTGGTCCATAGTAAAAGCCAGTGTATTTGCTAGGCTGCAGACAAGGCAGTTTGGTTATGACTGCATGCTTCATTGCTCACAGAAGAAATGTGTCAAGTGTGGTTGCATTCTTCATGCTTATTGCAATGCTTTCAATACTTGAAAGACATTTACTTTTTTTACAGCCTTAGAGTAGGATGATTTTTAATTATTATTTTAGTAGATAGCATGAAAAAGTACATACATGAAAAATATCCATAGTATGTTTTGCTCTATGTATGTGTCATTGTATTGTGGCTATCAGTGAATTTACAGACAGACAGCTGTGTATTATCAGGGGGAAAAAATAGAAAAGCCTAGGCATTTACAGGTCATGAGACTGTAGTTGTGTGGCAATCAGCAATAGAAATTCTTCATTCTGATTCCATGACTAAAAATCTGTTTCACAATGATTGTGATGAGTTGATATAGTTCCTGGAAAAGTGACTCTGTTTGTGTCTCCTACATTATCTGTGTCAATAAAACAGTACTTTGTTTTAATCCCCTTTTTTTAGCACAGTTCCTGAGCTGGTAATTATTAAAGATTGCTCTCTATCTATGTGATTGAGATGGGTCAAAATCATGTGCTGCATATATGCAAGTTGTAAAGATGAGTTTGACTAGGACATATCAGAGAGAACGCTGGGGAGTATATGTGTGCTAAATGAACGGAAGCAAACAGATTACCCAAACTTGAAAACAATGCCCCATAAGGGCAGAATTAGGACCCTAATTTTCTACACATACTCTGGCGTGATTCTCAGAAATTCTTCAATGTTTATGTCAAGACCTTGAGACTGATTGTATATTTCCTCTCTCTTGTGCAAATAAAATTATGCTAATAGAAATTTTGATGCCTTAAAAGACTTTTTTTTTTTTTTCTGGAGGTGCAATCCCTTGAGAGTTTACAACCCTGAAACTTTGTATTATTGTCAGACATATGTATTGTTTTGTATAAATCAAGAATTTATTGGCTTAATTTTATAGTTTTTGTTAGAAAATTATACAGGTTGTATGACCTCAATTTTGCATTTTTTATCTATTTATCCATTTTTTACATGATCTGTGTGATCTTTCCTTTGAAGGAATAAGCTCTGTGTTGCACAGATGAAGCTTTCTGAAGTTCTCAGTACTTAAGAGTTAGCAGCTTTGATTCTTACTCAGCAGCCCATTGCAATATGACAGCAGAAGCCTGGATGGAGAAAGAGGATGTTTTTTATAACCTGAAATGTGATTAGAAAGGATTGTATGAGTCAAAAGACAGAAAAGGGAAAATCGCATTGGGAAGCTTCTTCCACCAACAGAGTAATACAGACACTTTGTTTAAGGAATAAGCATCCAGAACAGTTGTGTCACTGAGAAGAACAGCAGGAAGAGGAAGACAACTTAGTTGTGTGACAGTGCAATTCATCCATTATCAAAATAAAAGGAAACAAATATACACGCCTTCCTATTCTTTCCCATAAATTCATCTCTCTTTCTGGCACCACCCCTTGCTTTATGTGAGAAGCCTGTGTTGGAAATTTCAAGAATAAAACTTGGATGGTTAAAGGTTCTGGTCAGCAGAATATGCCTTAGGCCTCAAGAGTTAGGAGCAGTGATCCTGTTCTTTTCAGACACAGGTGGTGCAGGAACACCGACTCTATCCACAGCAGGTCAGTGGTCTGCCAAAGGAGAAAACAGAGCGTTGAGGAAAGAGTCCCCCTATTGCTTGCTTGCAGGCTCCAGAGGATCTACAGAAATATTCACTCAGGAGGTAAAGCAAGACCATATCGCATATCCCCACTAATATGTTGACAGTACTGGGGAAGGGAGAAGGACTTGGTAGCATGATATCTCTGGTTGCTCAAAACACTGCTAATGCGGAGAGTTTGTAAAGGGCTAACATTGCATCATCAATCTTCTCCCCTGCCATGTGCTGCAGTAATGCCTGGTTCTTTGTTCAGGGCCATGCTGAAGTCTCACCCTGCTCTGATAGGAAGATAATATTGCTTTCTAAGAAACCCTCGGGAAATTCAAGGGAATGTCCTGAAGGTTTGGAAAGCTTCCTTTCTAAAGTTTTTCCTGTTTTGCAACGATATGCTAAGGAATATCGGAGTGGGAGGTTCAGGCTGTAGAACAGAAGTTTGCAAGCTCTGAGTAGATTAAAACCTGATTGGTAGTAAATGAGTCCAGAAAGGAAGAGGAAAAAAACCAAACCAAACCATATAAACTATTTGTAAACATTTAAGGTCAGTAGCAATAATAACTCAGCAGGAGCTGTGTCTAGCTTCAGCTTTCACTTGCGCAGAATCTGTGTCTAATCAGTGACTAACATTGCTAAACACTGGAAACCTCATTTGCAACAACACAGCTGCAAAGGAGCTGGCACAGAAAGGCAAGCTTAGAAAACAATGGAGTTCATGCTTAAAACTTTGGCTTCCATTTGGACTGTTGGATCGCTTTACATCAGTCTAGTATTCAGGTTGCAATTCGTTAATGGTGATAGCAATAAAAAAACCTCTTGTGTTTTTGGTGATGATTTCTTGCAAACAAGCTATTTTGCATCTACGGCATTCAGGAAAGATGCAAGGTAACCAGAAAGGTAATTTTCAGCCAGACGGATTACTGTAAGTGTAGAGTTCCTAGAATGGTGTTACACACTTTACTCCTTTCTTGATGACTATGCAGAACTCTACAGTCAAGAAGACAGCACTTGCTCTTTTCTGCTAGGGCCCACACCTTAACGCCCTAATTCTTCATCTGAAGTAAACTCACATACTGGTATAGAGACTTCCACAAAGGAAGCACAGGTTGTTGAACAATGCCGTGTGTCCTTGATCACCACTTAGTTCCAATTTTCAAATGCATAGATAGGAGCAGGTAAAGCACTGTACTGGTTTTGTCTGGGATAGAATGTTTCCTCCATAGCAATTTTTTCTTCATGGTGAGGGTGACAGAGCACTGGAACAGGCTGCCCAGAGAGGTTGTGGAGTCTCCTTCTCTGGAGACATTCAAAGCCCGCCTGGATGCGTTCCTGTGTGATCTGATCTAGGTGTTCCTGCTCCATCAGGGGGATTGGACTAGATGATCTTTTGAGGTCCCTTACAATCTCCAACATTCTGTGATCCTGTGATTCTGTGATTTTTTTCTGGTTCTATGCTTTGGATTTGTAACCAAAACAGTGTTAATAGCATAGGGATTTTTAGCTGTTATTGAGCTGTGCTTGGACAGCATCAAAGCCTTTTCTGCTTCTCACACTGCCCTGCCAGCAAGTAGGCTGGGGGTGCACAAGAGGTTGGGAGGGAACAAAGCTGGGACAGCTGACCCCAGCTGACCGAAGAGATATCCCAGACCATAGGATGTTCTGCTCAGCTGTAAAAGCTGGGGGGAAAAGGAGGAAGGGAAGACATCCAGAGTTATAGCATTTGTCTTTCCAGGTAACTATTACGCATGATGGAGTTCTGTGTGATGGCTGAACACCTTCCTACTGATGGGAAGTAGTGAATTAATTCCTTATTTTGCTTTGCTTTTGCACGCAGCTTTTGCTTTACCTATTAAACTATTTTTATTTCAGCCCATGAGTTTTTGCCCTTTTACCTTTTTAGTTCTCTACCCCATCCCATTGTGGGGGAAGTAAGCATGCCTTTGTGTGGGATTTAGCAGCCCACTGGGGTCATCCCACAACAAACACTTTTGTATTCTTCCTCAAGTTTTATTGAACTCCTGTTTGCACCTGAGGGCATATAAAGGTGCTAGTTTTACTCTACTAAGCCTCTTTGGTGGGTTTTATCTCAATGGCTCTTTTACTGTCCTGGATCTTTCTCGTGGTGAAGCTCTCTAAGGTATTGCAGGTGAAAAGAGCTTAGAGTTGGAGATGATTTGTGCTGTAGATCCAAATGACTGCTGGTTGTTAATTCTGCCTCTGAAACACAGTGCCTCAAACTTAGACCTTTTAACCTATTCCTCCTTTTAACTTGGATTTCTCATTACTGCTGGTTAACCTCATCACTGGGGCAAGGATGTCCAAGGACAAGGGTGAGAGATGGTTTGGGGTTGATGGTAGTGAGATGTCAGGCCCAGAAGTCCTTGCCATCACTAGGAGGTCTTCAGTCTTTTTTTACTTCTTCCCCAGGGTGTTAGGCTTGATTCCAGAATTCTGTCTCCCTGAAGGATAATCTGGAAATCGTCTCTTTGAAGGATAACGTGGAAATCATCCCCCCTGATCCCTTCCAAGTGTTGCTCCCCTCATTGGGCTTCTGGGCCATGTGCCAAAACAAGTTGTTTCTCAAAGAGTGGCATATTCCTGGTGGAGATACCTTTGACCTTGCCTAGAATATAGCTCCACAAAGGTATAATGGCATAGATCTTTAAAAGGAGTCCCTAAAGTTTCACACAATACCAGGACAAGCTAGATTTGATCTGACACAAGAAATCAATAAGGGTCATGAATAATTAAGTACGGGTACAAAAATGTATGTACAGATTTGACATCTAGTGACTGAAAACTCCAGTAAAGTAACTTTCAGTGGATCTGCCCGTGGTCTCAAATCTCCTTCCCACAGCTGGCCTGCCACAACCACAGTTCACCATGCCTCAGGGTACAGATGAAAAGAGATTCTTTCTTGAATTTGTTTGAGAGTGACACACACATGAGGGATATATTACTGGAAAGAAGCTGAGAAGTTGGTTCTTTTCAGTAATATGGTTTTCATATGGGACAACTAGCTGCTCAGACTCTCATTTCTAAGGGAAAAGTCTCTTGAAATTGCCTACTTAAGAAAAAAAATTAGGATGTCTGATATTGTTTTAAAGAGGTACATTAAAGGGCTGGATAAGAGATGCATCTTTGATTAAGATGTACCCGAGATGCTAAAACAGTTGACCACATAGAAGAGTTAGATCACTACATTTTGCAGTACTAGCATGCATCTTCCTCAAAAGGCATCACATTCATCATTCCTTCACAAGGGAGCATCCCCAGTGGCTGTGAGGAAGCACAGTGTGACCACCACTGTAACTCTTAATTGTGACCTGAAATAAAAGGGAATAGTGAGGAAAATTCTGATTCTAGATGCTTTTCTCAAATTGCCATAACTCTTAAACAGAGCTCTGACGTGTGTGTATGTGCTTACGTCTTCAAGGAACTATCCTTTCACTGAGTGACCCAGCGACTCAATTTTTCTAATCACCCCCTACTTCCTCAAAACCAAGTGTGAACAAAATGCTTTTGTAAAAATACTTTTCCTATTGGTTGACTTTGGTTGATAATTTCTTGGTCTGAAGAAGAGTAGAGACAGAAAGAAATCAATATAAACATTCTGTCAGGCACCCAGATACGCTGTGCCACTGACGAAATTTGGTTTAAAAAAACCCCAGCATGCTCATTAAATGTACAGTGTGCCCTGAACCTGCTTAGAAGGAGCATATATCAGACATCCTAAACTAGAGACTGCTGTTTTGAATCAGCCTTGTTATACATGGCCATATGTCATTTGATGGTGGCTGGTCCAGGATTTGTCAGGTGGGCAAAAATATTCAGACCAAACAGATATAGGATAATTTGCTCTTTTTCTCACAAACTAATAATTGCAAAATAAATCAGAAAGCATTATATTCCTGCTAGGATTTTTAAATAATATTAATGTTTTCAATTTGGACTTTTACAACACAGGCCATTCTTTGTACCAGTATAAATTTCTAATGCCTCCTTAAATGTTGTTACATCCTCCGCCTTTGCACTATCCTGTGACAATGAGACAAATGCAAGTTCAAATCCACAAGCTCAGGACTAGTGGGAATTGAAAGAAAAAGGCAGAAAAAAGAAGAAAGTAAACATCACATAATGTAATTCCTTCATTAGTTCATCTCTATTTCTTTATCAAATAAATCAAAAAGTTACAGGAACAAAATTGCCCTGATCACTTGTTCTGCTGGATATTGAATCTGCCAGGTAACAATTATTTACAAAAAGATTCAAATATCTTTATGAGTTCCATAGTTTGTGCTAGTCCACTGAATTCCTATCTTCACAAATAAATCCGCTTTTTAAAATTAAAGAAAACAAAAAATTGAGCTGGTGAAAACCAGAAGCAGTTACACTATCTTTTGTTTTATTTTTAAAATTTAGTGATGATATTAAAATGAACTATAGATTTGCCCAGAACTCCAAAACATCTGCTCATATGCTCTACTAATTATCTGAAGCCATTTCACATTTTTTAAATTACTGCTACCCATAAATATTCAAAGTAGTGTTGGACACAGAGTTAGAGGCCAAAGGCAGGTAGATTGACATACAGCTGAACACTAAAATGAGATTTTGTTTCCAGAGAAAAAATATGCAACTTTTTATGCCTACTCAAATCTTTTATGTTGTTATACTAGCAAAAAAAGTAAACTACCAGACATTTTCTTATCTTAGACATTCAACTCTGGCCTAAAATGTTTAAAATATAAACAGGAAAATAAGACATGCTACATATTACAAAAACATCCTATCCAGTAGCAAAACCTGATGGAGCTAGCCAGGAGGCTGGAACAAAGACCAAAAAAAGAGAGTATAAAATAAAATACAAAAGGTTTTCTCTCTCATGATCCTATGTATGGGATCAGTGTTTTAGTGTTCCGAAGATCAGACTTGTGGTCCTAGTTCTCAAGTTTCACCTCAGATGGAATTTCAAGTCTAGTGGTGCACCCTGGCACGATGAAGGCCAGCAGCATCCTGGGCTGTGTCAGCATGGGCACAGCCAGCAAACTGGGGCAGAGCTCGTCCCTCCTTTACTTGCCACTTGTTAGATTGCAGCTAGGAAATGTTTTGGTTCCTTAGTTCAAGAAGGTCACTGAAAAACTGGAGTTCAACAGAGCCACCAACATGGTCTGGAGGCTAGAGCACCTGCCCTGCAAGGAGAGGCTGAGGGAGCCGGGCTGTTGCAGCCTGGAGCAGAGAGAGCTTCAGGGGCACCCAGCAGCAGCCCCCAGTGCCTACGGGAAGGTTATCAAGGAGGCAGGTATTTAGTGAGGTGTGTAGCAGAACAAGAGACAGACATCATAAATTAAAATAAGGGAAGGGTCTGAGCATTCATACAGGAAAAACCTTCACTGTGAGGATAATTACGCAAGGGACCAAGCAATCCAGGAAAATCTGGGATCTCTGTTCTCAGAGGTCTCTGGAACACAACTAAACAGAGCTCTAGGCAAAGTTTGGAGCTGACCTCATCTTGAGGAGACCCTTGAACTAGATGACCTCCCAGCGTCCCTTCCAATACGAATTGTCCTCTGAGTGTCTGGTTCTAGGATGTTACTTCTGAAAATTATGCTGCTTCATTTTGCATAATACTTCCTCTAGGTCTTAGGTTCCTGGAGTAAGGACCATAATTCAGGTTTCCCCCAGTCCCTTGTGGTTGCTCTGTACTCTTCAGAGAGTGGGACAGTTGTCCTAAAAGACATATTATTATAATTATGTAATTAAAATCTGTGCCTTAATGTAGACTTTCACATTAGTTTGCACAAGAAATCATGGGGGTTTTTGACTTCCTAACTTCTGCCAGCATGATTGTGTTGTTTTCATATTGCTGTTTAATGTCGTCTTCTTGTGTTCAGTTTCTATGTTGTTGAAACAGGAAAGCCTAGGACCAGATATGATGGAATCCCCTGAGTGAATTGAAATTTGTGAGAGGCCATCAGCTTCCTAGCACAGACCTTTGTTGTTTCAGCTAATTAAAGGGGTTGTTTTACTGACAGCCACTAGGAGCTGATGACACAGTTGTTGCCACTGGGTTTTACAGCACTTTGCTGAGAACAGAGAAACAGTGACACTTGGAGCTGCAATAAATCTCACACTTGCCAAACGCTAAATCCGTATTTCAGATACATGGTAGCATTAGTTAAATGAGAATATGATTTTCACAGCCTAACAGGATTTTGAACACTATTTCTCCTAACTTCAGTTTTGGAAATAGTGGGCTGATCTTTGCTGAAAACTTTCAGTAGTACTGTTTCTGAGGCTCCATGGAAAATCTTAGTCTGAATACTCCAAGTGTAAACCTAGGAACCAAATCCTAGGTTTTTACAACAGAAAATTTTAGATGGTATAAGCACTACTGCATCCACCTTTAACTTAAATGCTTATACAGATAACATGCCAGAAGATGTCATTCAATAACATGTAATACTCTTTTGGAGTTTTGCACCAGTTAAATACCTGTAATGAACACTGTAGGAGACTTTTCCACTGTGGGTTTTACATCTGTTCTTCACAATTTAACTTGTTAACATTGATTACAATTTTTCTTTCCACTGACTCTGTAGCTCTGTACTGGGTTAGGACTCTGTTATGAGAGGTGTTTTATGGTCCCAAAATAAGGCATTAGGTGAAATAAAGTGAGAATGAGGGGAAGCAGGAGGGAATAACAATAGAACATGAAGATTTCTTACAGAGACTGGTTCACCAGAGAGACATACAGTCTCAGTGGATGAATTTTAGTCCTAATTAGGGCAATGTCAATGAAACAGTTATTGTCCTAATCAGGAACTGTGTCAGACAGGTGGTTTGTTAGACAGATTGTAAAGGATACACAATGCATAATAAAGTCACCAGAGACCAGACAATGTACTGATGATAATCCTATTGCTCATTCCAATGTTGCCCTTCACACTGAAATTTGGGGCTCATCCCTCTGACAAATATGCTCCTAACTGTATAACTATGACCTTTGAACACCTATGTTAACATACAACACTCTTCCACTTGATGCCAGGATAGCATAAAGAGCCTTACAAGGAGATTATTATTTTTGTCACCTGCAGAATACTAATGCAAATATTTATGTTGTGCCAATGACTTAACAGTGTTGAGTGGTTTATGGGCTGACCACTTGGACCAAGTTTTACAAGCTGTTATGTGCCTGTATTTCATTATAGGAAGAATGTAGGTACCTCATGGTAACAGAAAAAAAAAATTAAAATTCTTCCAATATCCATAGCAATTGTATTTTTCATCACATGGTTTCCATAAACACAACTGTCTAAGCCTGGGTGAGCCATGATCCTGGGGGGCAAGAGGCAGTATTTGTCTTCTACTTAAGGCTGTCTAAGATATTCCAAGTAGATCTCCTTATAGCTAAACTCTCCGACAGCCTAATCTACTCAGAGTTTGCTTAATAATAATAATTTCAGCAATTGCAGTGGTGAGAATACTCAACTAGTAATATGTGCCAGGGAGAGTGGATTCATGCTCTTTTTATTCCTAGCACAATTATACTACAGCTACCACTGTCCTGCACAATGCTTACACTACTGAGTTTCAGGTAACGCTGGTGATGGACAACTCTTTATCAATTCTTGTGAAATTGTGGGATTATTGCCACAAATTACATAAGATTTATTTGGCACCAGACAGAGAGAGGAAAGAAGAGAAAAGTTTTGTAGGCTACTGGTACAAAGCTGGGGAGTCCTGGATGGACAGGGATTCTTTTTTTCAAACTTTAGAGAAAGTTCCTGACACAGAAACAAAGGAAGTTATCAAGTTAAAAAAACTTCCCAGACTAAATACTACTTGTGTGTCTCTATTGTTTCTCTGGTCCTCTTTCTCAGTGCATTTGGTTTCTTCTTGCCTTATTTACCTTTTTCTTTTTTTTTTTCTCCCTCTCTGTGACAGAAACCAATTTTTAATAGCTCTAGGGGCTCTTAATCTAATAATAGGTATTGTCATCTCAGTTTGGCATTGAGAATACTAATTCATTTCTAACCTTGCTACTGCAGGACAATTCTTTGTTATTCATGCTTAGCTTTCTTCCCTCTGCCATATTCACACTGTGTTGGGTTAAGAAAGGAGCATAGGTAGGGTGGACCCAGCAGAACAGGTCTGTCTTTATCCTGATAGTGTTACAGTGAACATTCCCCATCCTGCCCACTGTGGGAAGGGATGGGAACTTGTTAGGGAGGCAGCATTTAGTTCAGCAAGGTTGTGGCCTTGAAAGCATGTGTCTCACAGAGAGTAGACTCCTGTATCCCACCTTGTGCCTTGCTACTCATCAGGTTAAGACATTTCAGGTGCCTGCACACTTATTTTAGAGTGGCAAAATACTTGACAAATGAATATTTCAGATAGGATCATTGATCATGACTGGGAATATGGTTACATAAGAGCATTCATAGGCCATCCTCTGAACAAGAATGAACAAACTGAGGTGGACATCTCTAATCCATCAAAATCCAAGAATGTTGAGCCAGCTGATTCTGTTTTATTTCTGAAATTATTTCTCAAATTATTTCTGAAATTATTTTATGTTTTCCTTAGTTTGGTATGTGCTTTACTCTCTCCCTCCTCAATTTCTCAGTGCTACATTAATAAAACTGCTTCTTGGCCTTCTGTCTTGATGCTGAGACCTATGGGAAATCAGCAAATTGCCTAATATGAGAGCAGACCATTCACCTAACGCTGGTGAAACCTCAGGTGACACAAATCTGGCATACCTAGCTTCTGATGCTTGATCTGACTCACATCCATCAAAGATGATGTGTAGAGAGTGTGATCTTGCAGACAGATGTGTCAAAGCTGGTGGAATCATTTTAGGAACAATGCTTCTGAGATAAATGACACCAACGGCTGAATGAAAAAGCATGTGTTGTTAAGATTATAGAAGGCAGACAAGGAACTGGGAGCCATTTTTCTAGTAAATTCAGTGAGACCTGTGCTAATAGCAGTTTGGAGATGAGAAATACGAAGCAGAAGGAGGTCGATCTTACTGAGACTGATATAATAAAGGGCAATAGTGGGGTTGTGTCTAGAACTCAAGGTTCAAGTCCGGCATCCACACAAGGAACAAGATTCAGAAAAATTTTTGCACTGACATAGATTCAGAAAAAAGTTACAAGGGCTATCTGGCATCCAGAAAACTTGTATTTACTGTAAGAGACTGAGGAAATCCAGTCTATCTAATTTCTCCTCCTGGGTCTAAAAAGTAACCTATTAACAGTCTACAAGTGTTTTCTTTACTATTGGACATCTTCTCTCTTCTTGCCATGCAAGTATTCAGCCTAGGAAATCAAAACTGTTGGTGTCCAAGAAGAGAAAACTTCTCTGATAGAGGACATCTTTTTAAAACAGGAGGGTAATAGGGCCAAATCTGACATCTGGTTATCTGTTGCTAGAAACAGTTCAAACTTGTCAACACTGGGAAAGTAGTATTTTTCAACCAAGATTGACTCTCAGTCATGATTTCTTAAGATTATGTTCTAAGTTAACCAGAAGTAATTCAGGATTGCTAGATAAATTCTTACATGGTTAAAAAATTACATTTCAATGTCAGTGTTGCAAATGCATAAGTGATAAATATTTGACTTGTTAATTTCAATTTACTGACTGAAAATACAAGGTCGTAAAAGCAGCTGGCTGTCAACAGACTGTTAGCTGCTACTGTCTCCCAATCACCTGCAGTGTCCCATGAAGTGCTCCCCATTAATGAAGGCATTATTAATAAGTAGCGTATAGTGGCAGAGGAGTAAAAATTAAGTCCTGTATTATCTCCAGAGTCAATGGTCAGATGGACCTTAACATGGAAGCTGGCAACCTCACCCACTGTGATTGCCAGCCAGTAGTTATTTACATACGGCTTGTTTCTACATGGTGAAAAATCTGGCATGGTTGTAAAGGTCTTCTAGTGGCTCGGTTTTGCTTTGATGCAGATAATAAACAGCTGTTTACAGACCACATTTACACATGCTCTAATAGGATCACTTTACTTGTTTGTTTTTTTTTCCTACTACTTGCGTGGTGTTAACATCTGTCAAATAACAAATAACAATACCTGAAATGTGTGAATATTAATGAAGATGTTATTTTCATCATGAGAGGGACAAGAAAGTAAATCTCACTAAAATATTTTATTTTAATATCTTTTCTCAGTTGAGGATGATTACCTATTCCTCAAATGTTTTCTACACCTACATGTACTTCTGAGAGATTTTATCCCCTAACTTGACGGCAGAGTTAGCATGACTAACTTGGTTTCACAATTTCCTAAGTCTTGAGGGCACATATGATCATGCTGTCATATCTGGCATAACACAATCCCCATAATTCCATTAAGTAGTTCATGGACTGACTTACGTCTTCTGACTGATCTAGAGCTTATCTTTTGAGAAAGGTACAGCCAGTCTAGTATGAAAGGTCTCAAATGAGAAAGAAAACAGTGCATATGTAACAAGTTGTTCCAATGTTTAATCTCTCTTGAAGTTTAAAAATGTGCATGTTAACGGTAGTTTGAATTTAGCTCTGTTTTGAATCTTTTTCAATGCCTTGATCTGGGGGTAACCAGTTAGAGTGCTTGGTGTGTTGCAGTACAGTTGGAGATACATCATAGCATCTCTAAACAGCTTTTTTGGCATTGTTAAGAAGTTTTTTAGTTGTAGGTATAATAACTCTTATCTACAAATCTTTCTGGAGTCCTAGTGCAGCTATACATACCCTGTGGACAGCAGGTCACTGAAATGCTTTCTCAATGTCTTAACCAAATACTTCATCTATACCATTTCAGCAGTATTATTTCTCATGGACACTGTGGCTATCAGCTTCTGGCCAATATTTATTTGTTGCATGTCAAGTAGAAATGTGCACTGAGTGCATTAGCTCTTGCCCATTTGGAGCTTTACATGAGCATTTTAACAATACTCCTGCTTCAATGACTGTGATATAAAATCTTGATTCTGTCATTCCCTGCTTTAGTATAGGATGATAATGGATACACAAACCAGTAATGCAGGTATGTTTTATTGAAAATAACTATCGGTAGTAATTCAATATTGTGCACAGTAAAATTGTAAAATATCCTTGCGATGTAACATTTGTGGTTTTCTAGAGCTGACAGACCTTAAGCAAGTAAAACAACAGCTTATTCCTGTTTTCTTATGAAAGCTCCATTTTTTACTCCTGTAGCCTCTACATTTTCTTTTTAGAGTGACATAATCTGTTTGTAGTATGCCAATTATTTCCCAAAGCTCTACTGAAGTAATAATTCATGAATAATTAATAAAGATCAGTTGACATTTTAAACTTTTTAAAAATGAAACATAAATTTTAATTTAGGAGGTTTTTTAAAATGAAAAGAGCTTAAGATATATTACTCTAGAAATTGATAAAAAATCAATTTATTTCTCAGTCTTTCCTCTTTCCTCACTCCATCTGGTTTTCTGATAAGGATCCCTGGAAAGTTTAAAGAAATGTAGGACATAATAATTAAAACAATTTTTCCCAGCACATCTCTTTATTTTACACTTATTAACTCTGAAATAACCATTTCTGGTCACTTTGGTCTTATTCATTCCAGGACATCTAGAGTGGTGACTATTACCTCTTTCCAGACCCAAAATATCTTATTACTTATGAGAACATACTAAGGCAACATTTTCAAATTAGTTTGAGTGGATATTTCCAGCTGCCAGCCTTTTTGGCATCTCAGCAATCTCCAAAAGTTAAATGTATCTTCTGTTTGAACAGACTTACAAGAAATATATGAAGTTTACACTCCTTTTTTATATCCATGTTCCAGTATGAGGAGTCTTATACACTGCTTCAGGTCATTTTGCGTATCACTATACAACAATTCATAAGTATGGTGAAAAACTTATTAGACAGGACTAGAGGCTTCTCTATAAGCCTCTCATTTTTGGATTAGTGTAGGGTATAAACTTTAAGTGTGACAGCTATTTCTGTCCATGTGCTGACAAGTGAGAGTATGTCAGGTTGGATATTAGGAGGAAATTCATTACTGTGAGGGTGGTGAGACACTGGCACAGGTTACCCAGGGAAGCTGTGGATGCCCCATCCCTGGAGGTGTTCAAGGCCAGGCTGGATGAGGCTTTGAGCAACCTGGGCTAGTGGAGGGTGTCCCTGCCCATGGCAGGGGGGTTCGAACTCGGTGATCTGTAAGGTCCCTTCCAACCCAAACCATTCTATGATTCTATGATTCTATGATATTTGGCCACAGTTTTTCCTTCTAAAACTATTATCTATTACCCAGAGATACTGTAATTCTTTTATTGTTCTGGGATAAACAATAAATCAGTCTCTTACAAAGCACAGAAACGATACATAAAGGAATGGAAGAACCTTTTTAATTATTATTTAATAGCAAAAGAGGCAGCAAAGAGATTAGTTTTACAGGATATTTTTAAATTTAGTGTTTTTTATATCAGTAATATGTTGTGATGGTGCAGCTTTACCCTTCCTCTCAGGGTTGGACTGAAGCTTGTGGAGTTAAAAACCTCATATTTCTAGGCTCAGCACAAAGGTCAGGCAATATGACAGAGACCTACAACAGACTCACATCAGAAGTACTACTTCAACAGCTTGTTTGCTGTTGGGATTTTTGGTTTTCTTTATTAGCTGGTCTCTGGAAGTATAGTTCAACATAGTCCAGCTTTTGACCTTTCCTCTCTTCACTGTTTTGGATGTCTCTGGTAAATTTAAAAAATACATAGTTGCAATAATCTTGAATTATCTGCCATCTTGAAACATCAGTGCAATCTGGGATAATCAGAGGAAGATTAATAGCTTTCAGGAAGAATTTCAGAAAGCAGTATGTTATGTTCAAAGAGTGGATCTGATTCTAGCAAAAAAAAATGGGAGCACCTCAGTGCTGCCCTGCAGCTGTGAGTTACCACCTCCAGAACTAACAGGCAAGTCCACCGCTAGTGCCGGATGACAGCCGCCTCCCCTCCCTGCTGAGCTGGCCTGGCATGGCTGGTCCTGTGGTACAGGGAAGGAAAACATCACCTGCAAGGAGAGAGAGCAGCTGCTGAGGAGACCCAAGCTCTCCTGCGTTCTGCTGGGTATGGTTACTCCAACACTCAAACACAAAATCTTTACTCTGCGGGTGGATTTCCAGTGAGCTCAGAGTAGTGCAGGATGCAGCACTGGAAACTGCTGGTTGCACGCGTATCCTGTGGTTGTGGAGGACGGTACCCCTGGAGGCAACACCTTCATAGTGCAGTGGGAATAAGAGTAAGAGTGATCTCGTATGTTTTCACTGAGTTTGTCTAGCTCCCAGCTTCAGGCATTTGCCTCAGGGATAACACAATCTGTTTTGATACTGCAGTAGTAGTCACCAAAATGAAGAGCCTATCAGGAGCCATGGCAAAATTCCAAAAATTATAGCTAAAACTACCAGACTGTCTTGCAGAGAGTTGCTACCACGTGTCCTGTTGTTAGTCTTAGCTGCTTGTGAAAATTTTGAAGAAGTTTATTCCGTTATTAATGGACACTAATCTCTGACTCTTGGCTGTAGTCGGGCTGTGTGCTTGAAGCAGACATTACATTGTATGTAGAGTTTTGAAGTGTCTTTACTGTAGACACATTTGGCTGTTTCATCCACAAAATGAGCTCTTCAGAAAATACTATGGCTGGGATAAATTGCAGAATACTGACTGTGGCTATACAATCTGTCCTGAGCATTCCTAGAAAGTAAAGAACAATAAACTGGCATAATAGTCTTAATGATTTCAGTGAAGAGGAAAGTTGACAGCAGTAAACAGAACCCACTTGCTTCACCATTTCAAGTGAAGGAAGACTGAATCAACCTATTCTCTTTTACTGGGGTAAGACTAGGCAGTGACTTGGCAGAGTGCTTTCTGCTTTCCTTTTGCTATTTGGTAATAAAATAAATGTTATGAGTCAGAATTTATTTTCTTATTAATAACATAACTTTGTAATAAGGATGCAAATAGCTTAGTTTTAATAAAAAGTAATGATGCATCTCCGAAATTATATACAAATTGTTATGTGTCAACTTTCATCACGTTGCTCTTCTCTTTGTCTAAATTGTCCGAAATTACTTTTATCCATATTGTATAGTAAATTTCAAAATAATCCCATTTTGTTACAGTATTTAGTATCAAGTACTTTTCTGCACAGTACAGGCTCTGTTTTTGTAAAAACTCTGTTCCTAGCCACCTGGCAGCTCATTCTTAATTCATGTGCATTTAGTTACAGCTGGCACAAAAAGCAGAGTTTTCCAAGGACAGTCTGCAGATTTGCCCAGTGGAAACTACAACCTCTATAAAATTGTTTCATGATCAAATTCTGTTTTCTCAGGCCTGTTTTGTCAGATCATGGTTTTTGGGTAGAAGTACTGGAGCCATTGAGCTTCCAGGATGATGTCTAACTAGAATTACACTGAAGGTAAACAAACAACTCCTAAATGGGACAGACATTTCCATCTGTTGGTTCCATTGTAGGGTCAACATTTAGGACACTCAATGATTCTCATAGAGACACACTACCCACTGCCCAATTTTAGTTTTTAAATTTCTAAACAAAAAGTGGTTGTGTTTTGTTGGGGTTTTTTTCTACAATTGCAGAGTTTTTAAGCATATTTAAGTAATTTGAAATTATGATTTGTCTGACAGATAGATCCAGAGACTTCAACCCTTGAGAGTATTTCAGAAAGTTAGGAAAAGTGCTAAACCAGTACAGAATGTCAACCTCTAAATAAATTAGCATATATAATGTAGTTAAAAGTGACTATTGTCTTAAAAATAAAAAATACCTTATAGCCCCAGAATGTGTCCTTGTGACATGTAATAATGGCCTGTAACTGCAATATTAGAGTTCTGTCTGGCTGCCAGAGCAGTGAAACTCTTGCTCAGGAAGGTAACATGGTTTGTACAGACCAGTCCAGGAGGATGGTGACAGCAGGAGGAACAGAACAGAGGCCTTCAGAGCTCCAGGTAAGTGTCCCAGCAATTCAGTGACAGAGATGTTCCACAGTCCCTCCAGCCCTCACAGGAACACTCAGCGAATAAGATAACGTGCAGTGCAAACAACAACACAGTAGTGTAGTCCTCACTCATTAACTAATGCTATCAAAAAAATATCTACCGTGTTGTGCCACAAGTATCTTATAATATTCTGCATTAAACTAGCTGATATTTCAAAGTTTAGATTACTTGGATTATTTTGTATGTTAAAATATATAATTTGAAACGGAAACTATGTGGGTATGTAGTCTGATAATAAGGACTTAGGACTCGTCAGTCAGAAGGCTATCAAGTTGTACAAATCGGTAAGGTTGTTGGGTCTAAGGTGTTAGTTTGTTCATGCTGGTATTCTGAGATTCTTAAATGAACAGCTAAAGCAGAACTTGAACACATGCTAATGGTTTGCATTCAAGTGGAGAGTGTGAATTTGAGTTGCTCACTTCCAACAGAGTATGAGTGAAAAAAAGGACACATCTGGACTATAGGCTGTGAAAGAGGCGACATTTACAAAGAGAGAGATGCAAGAAAGTTTTAAGTGCTCCATAAGTTAGTGAATGGAATCAAACCAAATTTATGGAAATAGAAAACAGTCCCACTTCTGTAGGTTTCTCTGCTCATGCTACAGTACTATAGTAAACATGACAGAAGTAGTACTGACAACTGTATACAACTGAAAATTTGAGTGAAAATCTGCAATGGAATGCATTTGCAAAAATTGACCTATTTGACACTGTATAATGAGCCTGAAGTTTGAAGATGAGCAAAGAAAATGTAGGATTTCCTGCAAATGCCTTGTAAGGCATTGCTCTGCGAGTTTCCCCATGCAGGCAGTAACCTAAAAACCACATTATGCCATAAAGATTTGCTTTGTGCTTTACTATAATGAATCTCAAAGTATCAGACCCTCAAATTAGCAAACAGTAGCAATTGTAAGCAATATTTCAAAAGAAAAGTAGAATACCTTTTCAGTTGGGGTTTGAATTTTTTCAGTTTGAAATGAAAAATTGAATTAATAGATCGCATTACTAAAACATCTCTCAATTACTGTAAATGAACACTTGATGTGAATCACAATTGATGTGATTTTTTTACACTTGTAACTTTTTATATATCATTTTAAAAACCATCTCCATATCCATTTCTCCACTCAGTTGCATAGATGTAAACCAGAGGTAATACAGCTGAAATTGATAAAGTTGTGATTCCTTAAAGCCAGCACAGAAGACACAGGAATTAAGTTATGGAGCCTCTTTCTCTTCCATCTTATAATGGAGTAAAACCACTGCAAAGCTATTGGCTTAACTGGAAATCTATGTCATTTACATGAATAAGAATAGAAAGTAGACAATTTGTTTTTATTTTCAATAGCCATGATAACTGAGGCCATATGTCCTACTGTATAAAACATATGCTCTCCATATCTCCCGTCCATAAAGAATTGGCATACATAAATTGCAGATTACAGTTCCAGTAGAAGATAATTGCCTTCCTCCTTCCCTTTTTTCTACTGAAGTGGTTTAAGGGAACAAAAGGTTTAATTTAACATTTTGCCAGTTACAGAACCTGGTCAGAGTAATTTCAAAATCTTGAAAGGAAGTTAAAGGTAAAACTGAAAGGAAATAAAATATAGTGTTGCCTATTCATCAAAACACAAGACTCTTTTATCTACTATACTAGTTATAACTTTTATTGTGTGGGTGGCTACTACAGATCCAGGGCTGTGATTCACAGTCAGGTTTTTAAATTTAAGAACTGACATGTGCACCAGATGCTTAAGCTCTGACAGTAGTTATTGGAGAACTAGTCAGCACGGTCTGTGGAGCCTAAAGAGTTATTGAGCTGACCAGCCATGAGATATCTATTGATGAGCAGGACTGTTTTTCTAGTCTATGATAGATCTGCACTGAGAAATTTAGGTGTGTAGTCTGAAGCTAAATCCCACTCCAGATGACTTCATGTCTAATATTCTGAAAAAAGTGTCCATCAGTATTACAGGACATCTTTCCAGAATCAAAGTGAAATATTTCAGAGACACTGAGGCAGCATTGCGTCCACCTGATCCAGCCAACACTGACCCCTTTGAAAAGGTCATTTGAATAAGTAGGTAGAGCTTGGAGTTCATGTACTTTTTTCCTCCTTTTCTGTGGATCACAAAGTCTCTTATCAGTTCACTCTCACCTTCTAGCCCAGTTGCCTTAAAGGGAATGAAGTGGAGAATCCAGAGAAGGTACAAGGAGGAAGGAAGGGGCTTTCAAAAACCTTCCCTCAGAAAGTAAGTCAAGCTAACATTGGCCCATACATTCTTTACTCTCTCCTATGAAAGAAAGAAACTGTCCTCATATCAGGAGGACTGAGAAATTATCTTTCATGTGATATTAAATATTGATGAAAGGGAACTGAAGGCACTCTGGATTAGAATAATAATTAGGTATTTATATACTTTAAATTACTTTGTAAATAACACTAGTAATGTCTAGTGATATTAATAATATCCAGAAAAACTTGCAGGGGATTCCAATAAATACATGTAATTACAATATTTTTATAGCTTACACATTAAATTGTAATGCATAAGAAATATAAATACTATACTGTGAGGAAGACTCAAAAAGCTGAGTGTGTTTGCCAAAACTGTCTATCCCACACATCTTCAGATTGAAGTGGTAAATTATTAACCCCTTTATTTTAAGTATGATTTGCTCTTCTTGATTGGCCTTCCTCATCCATTATTTCATGTGCTATTATCGAAATATTTCCTTCCAAGAGCATGTACAATTGCTGTGTATGAAGTGACAGTGCTATCTTTTTTTTTTTTTTTTTTTTTGGAAAAAGGCTTTGATTCACGATTTACTGATGTAGTTATCTGTTCAATATTTCAGGCTTCTTCTGTTCATTCCACTTTCTATAACATTTTCTATGGATGCTATGGATGAGTTTTCAGTGCTCTTCTTCCAAATTATTTGCTAGTTATGTGTTTCATAAAAAAGTTACTCAAGACCGTGATAGTAAAGTCACACTACCAATAGGGAAGATTTACCTTTTCAGTGCTTTCAAAAGTTCTGACACAGATACATGTCAGTGTTCAGCCTTGTCTGAATGGCTGCTAACTACATTAATCCATTAGATTCATCCTCTTTTCTTCAAGGTAAAATTTAGCAAGCAGAACAATGCTCTGGTCTCCACTCAAACTGCAGAGTTCTCCAGGGAAATGGTGCAACAGTCAGTGCAATTGCTTTCTGTAACACCAGTTCAAAAGATGAGAACACACTGGAGAACTTAGATCATGTCTCATCCAGCTATGAGCAGCATGCAGACCACAGGCACAGCACAGACTTGCTGGTCATGCTGGGTTGAGAAAGCCTGGTCTCAGTCTATGATTTTAGACTTTTTCTTGTTTGATGCTTCCCTGGTTGTGGTGATGGGTGTCACACTGCACTCAAGAATGATGAATTCATGTCGGGTATCTTGAGAGTCAATGGCTATGGTTTCTACCTAAAGATGATTTTACATACCACGGCTTTCTACGTAAGTGATAAGTGTCACCTCACTGATAGTAAGATGAAATTTAACAGGCAAGTGGAAGATAAGACCTTTTGTACTCTGTGAACATCTTTAAAATCAATGCATACGTTGCATTGCTCTGGTAATGTTAACACATCGCATTTACAGAATATCCTTCTCAAGGATCATCTCAGCAGGTGCTTTAAAAAGAATTACGAGTATCATTGCATAGACTTCATACAGTCTATCTTGTTTGGGTTTAGTCCTGACTGTGTCAAACATTCAGTTCCAATTGATCCAAGAATATATTATGTTTTGCATCTCCTGTTACAAAGATACATGAAGGATCTCTTCCATGTATCTTTATGTCATAAATAAGATGCAAATTTCAGAAGAGATGGAAATTTCATCCAAATTAAAAAGATGTTCAAATATTGTGCAGATACTTTCCTCTGTTTTCAACACTGCCACAATACCAGTGTCCTTTTTGTTTGCTTTAAGATTAGTTTTACTTTATAAATTATAATCCAGACAGTTGTTTTATATAGAAAATAAATGGGTTTGCTGCATCAATATAATGTGGTCTTAATTGTATTAGGTTACAAAGTCACAGACGGAAACACGGCTTTGTTCAGAGTTGAGATTAAAGTTCTGTTTCCTTTTTCATGGTAAACTCAATGACATGCATATTTTGCAAATGTATTTGCCCTCAGCAACTTCCTCTTCTAAAGTCATAAATACCGTGTACTGCTTAAGAAATAAAACAAAACAAAAACCAACTTGGCCCTGTGCCATATAGTGCATATAGAACACAGGGTCCTGCAGAGGTCATCTGAAGTGCATGACCCATTTTGAATTCCTTCAGTTTTCGTGACTTTGTCAGTCTTAAACTGATGATTCTGACAGTATTTCTCACCATCCCCTGCTGAATGTTTAAATCTGTCTTCCTACTACTTTTCATACAGATGCTATCTTTCAACTTGATGAAATGAAGTAATAATTAAACAAAAAGCACCCCATACATAACTATAAAATAGCACCCAGCCTATTATTCGAGCTGCCTGCAGGCATTTTTAGATACTTGTTTTTATTTGTGTTATGTGGCTTTTCTATAATACTAATAGCTCTATTTTTCCTGTACATCTTTCTCTAATTCCTCTCAGATGATGTCAGTTTACGAGATTAGTATAATTCTCTTAGATGTCTTTCCAGGACTCAGTGACCTCACTCTGCAGGAGTGGACACTCGGAATGTGCAAGTGTGCAGTAAACTTCCTGCCTCTTTGTACCAACTATGCTGAGACACTTTCTGCAAGTCCTAATGTGCGAGGGAAGAAACTGCAATGATGCCAGAAAGCTGCTCTGAAGTCCCTGATGATTCTCAGAATCTATTTTGCTTGTGGGGTCATCTAATTATGTCTGAAATTAGTTCAGTTATTCATTTTTGGTTTGCAAGTATAAAAATATAGAATATTTTGAAATCTGGGGCTGTATTCAAACTGTAATTTGAATAAATTGAAGAATGGTTCTAACTGTGGGGTCTGGGGGTTGTTCCATTTTTACATAAATGCTGAGACTGCAGACTTGTGTCAAGACCTCCCTGCTGAAAACTTCAAAGGCATTCCTCCCAGGCAGAGAGTTTTTTCTAGAATAGTGGAAGTTCCTCCCCGAGGTTCAAAGGGTCAATGCTAAAAAACTCACTATCTGCAGGAACTGGTGACTTGAGTAAAAATCTGAAAAATAGCATTAATATTGACCATGCTCACAAGGTGACAGGATGTAGAAATCAGTCAACAAATAGAAGACAACAGGTAGATGTTTGGGGGAATGGTGGGTGTGTGAATGTGGTTACAGTGCAAAGAAAGACATTTTTTGAGCATGACAAAAATATTTTATCCAAAGTTTCTAAACTTGTTCTCTGAGTCAAATCAAGGCTGGTGTCAAAACCTCTTTCAAAAAAGCTATCAGGGAAGGAGGGAAGACTCCAAGTTACTGGAAAAAAATCTAGAAGTGGTATAAAGTCAGACAAGTATATTTTTGTTAAACTTTATTTTTTCCTGTACTTTGTACAAGTGGCAGATAGGATATCAGGATGTAAGATGCCAGATGTGACAAGACTGGAAGAATGGAACTAAGGCAAAAAGCTTTCTAAACTTTAGCTGGCATTTTAGTCACTTCAGAGTCCTGTGGGACAAGGTTATCTTCCCCTGTTCTTGGCTGTAACATTCTTACAATATGAATATTTAGGATTATATCTCCTGACTGTACTCCACCAAGGAATATTGCTGGGTACAGTCTGTTCAGTACCAGGAATACTCCTGTGTCTCTAGAAAATTTTTTTCTTCTCAGTAGCACTGCCTACTTCAGATATTCACAGTCGTCAATTGCTTGCTCCTTGTATTCAACGTGCTCCTCTACTCAGAACCACGTGTGCCAAAAGATTAACTACAGTTACAGGGTGGTTAACTGTGTCTTTAAGGTACCACCACATACAGTTCCAGAACGTAAAACAGTGAGAGTGTAACTAGTTTCTGAGAAAAGCAAAACTTTCTCAAAGGGTGATTCCAACCAAGAGCGAGGCACAGCACGGCTGCTGCTGACCCAGTAACTTGGCCTTTCTTATTGTGCATATTCTATCATGAATACATTTCAGCAAATGCATAAAAAAAATCCTCAAAACCATACCCCACCAATCTATTTTCTCACAGACAGGGTGAGAAAGATATGGATTTAAATTTTATATGTGACATTTCAAGATTAACCTTCTTGTTATGTTTTCATATATGACCAAATTTTGTAATAACTCTGCCTGGATTCAAGGCTTGCAGGTTCAGTGTGTGTAGTGTCGTGGTGGGTTGACCTTGGCTGGCTGGCAGACCCACCCAGCTGCTCTCTCACTCCCCCTCCTCACCAGGATGCAGGAGAGAACATGAGATGAAAAAGCTTGTGGGTCAAGACAAAGGCAGGGAGGTAACTTACCAATTACCATCACAGGCAAAGCAGACTCAAGCTGGTGACAATTGATTTAATTTATTACCAATTAAAACAGATTTGGACAATGAGAAACAAAGACAAACTAAAACAATACCTCCCTCACACCTCTTTTTTTTTTTTTCTCTGAAAGATTCAACTTCACTCCATTGACAATTCCTCTACCTCTTCTCCCTTGCCCCAACAGGTGCAGGGTGATGGCGAATGGGGGTTGTGGTCAGTCCATGCACTCCAGCATTGGTCCTTCCACAGGCTGCAGGGAACCACCTCCTCCAGCATTATCTCTCCACAGACTGCATGGCAATCTCTGCTCCAGCACCTGCACCGCCTCCTCCCCTTCCTTCTTCTCTGACCTTGGTGTTCCCAAGGTTGTTTCTTGCATTTCCGCCCCCCCCACTCCTCTCTGCCCTCTGGAGCTTTTTCCCTTTCTTAGATATTTTCCCCAGAGGGGCCACCACCCTGTCTGCGGGGCTCGGCCGTGCCCTGCGGTGGGTGGGCTGGAGCCGGCTGGAACCGGCTGGGTCCGGCGCACGGGGCAGCCCCGGCCTCTCCTCTCCTCACAGAGACCCTCCCGCAGCCCCGCTGCCAGCACTGGGCACTGCACCCTGTACAAATGTTCTTTTCTTTTGAATAATGAAGCTTAAATATTAGTGAGGTTTTGATTTTTAGAAATATCCAGGTACACGTGAAAGTTATTTTGCATTGTTCTGAAAGCAATAAATATTTGAATTCAGATTGTTTCACTTGTTAGCTCCCTCTTTCTTCCTTCTTACTTCTTAGATGTTCATAAATTGACTCATAGAAAAGAGAATTTATTTTTTTTCTGTAACTCAGGTAGGAAGTTCTGAATGATTAGAGTATCCAGTTACTAATGGTTTATACCACAAAATGGAGTAGTGTATTAAAACTAGAAGTGTGGTGCAGTTTATGAAGATATGACACTTTAGAATAACTTTGGAAATTCTAGCAGATCAGCCATGATATTTCTAAAACTTTCAACTCTGAAAACTCCTGGATGAGTTTGAAAGCCATAGGCACAGCTGATATGAACATAGCTGAAAAGTTGATTGTAAAGGATATAATTATGAAGACAGATTTATGGGGCATTCTCCCGTTGAAGTCTTAAAGAACTGAAAGACATAACTCTACGCAGCTACATGGCTGAAAATTGCAATCATGTGACATGTTTCTATGTTTGATCAGTAATTAAAGGGTTTTGCTTCTTTCCATTCAGCACTAGTTCCCTTCTCAATGGCCTGCAGTCATTGAGGTTGATCAATGTTCATGTTATCCTTCCGTCAGTTTAGTCTCAAATACTTTTGTGGGATCTTTTACAGTTTAATAGAGCTTATTTTCGGGTTAGAAAGATCTGAAGACTTCAAGATTAAGATCTAACCAGACCCCACATAGGCATCCTGTATTGATTTGCAGTCTTGAATAAAAAATCATCTTGGATCTTCACACCTGTTTTCAAGAACGCCTTCCCATTGTAAGAAAGGATATTAGTTAGGGAGATCATTTTTCCCTTGGTTTTTTTTCTCATTTTCTATGACTATCTTCAGTGTAGTAGCAGCAGGATCAAATCTCTAATGACATTCAGAAATTGCAAATTAAGTCTTCTGTTTTACCATTTGTTCTGAATGTTCAAATTTTGTGTCTGATATCTGCTCCATTAAAGTGCTTTGATAATCTCTTGTACAAATGGAACAAGATGCAGGATTTTCAGTTCACACTTATTTCAGCCACCCATCCTATAAACACAGGACACAAGGAATGAGAAGTTATTTACACTGGTGAAATTGTTTTAAATAGAGTGAAATCGGAAATAATTTGTATGAGGCTAAACATTTGAAAGTAAGAGGCATTATTGGGTAAATGGCTGTAAAACTGCCACTTACCTCAGGATCAAGCCTTGCTTTCCCTAGTGTTGCAGAAAGTCCCATTGTCTTTGACAATAATTTTGATAATTTCTGTATCATTTTAATCTTTCCTGCATCTTATTACTGAGATAGGGCTAAAAGAATTGCACATAATATGCTAGATGTAGTTGTGCCATAGATTTAAGAAGTGATAATAATGCTGTTTTCTATTTTCTTCTGTATTGACTTTCTGATAATTCTTAATATTATTTTTTTTTAATTGCTAATGATTATTAAGGTGATAGTTTCATGGAACTATTTTTAAAGTAATTTTAATCTAATTATTGAATGGGAATAGTAAGTGTATAGTCTATCACTCTGTATGTACGCCAAAGCCTGTTTTATTCCTTCTGCATTACCTTACATTTATCATCATCTAGTCTTGGCTGTCAAATTATTGCCCAGTCACTCAATAGTATGAGAACTTTCTGGGAATCTCCACACATTACTTTTGGTTTTATCACCGTGAATAATTTAATGTATCCACAAACTTTGTCACCTCAGTATTTGTTCCTTTTCTAGCTAAATATAATAAAATCAGATCCAGGTATAGAACCCCCTGGGACCTAACTGGAACCTCTGTTACAGAAAACAGCCATTGATTCCTACCTTCTGTTTTGTTCTTCAACTGGGAATTAATTCAATTAGATTTCTGAAAAGACTTAACAAAACTAATCCTTCAAGATACGAAAGAACTTTTTTGAAAATTTAATGGGATCTTCAACTGGAACATCATGTTGCTCATTGGATTTTTATTTATTCCAAGAACTCTAACACACCTGTGAAGTGATTTGTCACTACAGATTCCAAGTTATTTTTTCCCCATCATATCATAGTTATCTTTATGTCTACTAATTATATTCTTTATTATAATTTCAACAAATTTACTTGATATGGAAGTTTTATTTCATTACTTTCTTGTTCCCTAGACATTATTTTACAATTTAACATCACATTTATTACCTTCCAGCCCCCAGGTACTGAAGTTGTTTTGAGTGTCAACATGCTCAAAAGAATGTAACAGTTTGATGGTTTCTTGTGCAAGTTTTTGGTGACTCCTTCTTGGTTCTGTTCTTAATTTTTTAATTAAAAATAATATTTCTGTTGTTTCTTTTGCAGTTCCTCTTGCTGGTCTCCTCTAGAGAACGATTCCATCCTGGGAATCTTCCTAAGCTTTCCTACACCAAGGAATTAATTTAGTTTTTCTAGTATGAGCCTGTATTTTAATTTAATTAGATACAATTTACAACATGAGTTGGTATGCAATGTATTTCAATAACATGCAGATCACAGATTGCTTATTTGTTAAACTGAAGCTTCAACAGATGAAATAAATCGCCTAGATATGTGCAAACATTTAGTGCAGTCAATAAAAAGTTATAAATGCTTACAACAGGAAGTTTCCTCCAAACTTAAAATCTGAAATTAGAAGTCCAGAACACACTGATTAAGGAAGATAGATACCAACAAGTCTAGCTCCTATGTGAGTTGTAGTTTTGAAAATAAAATACCTAAGGCTTTCAGGATTATTCTTAAAGGATGATAATTTCCTCTTTAAGGAGTCCAAGCAATTACATTGGCTTTTGAGAAACCTTTTATCAAAATATTTCACACAGGTATTTTACAGAACTGTAGGGTTTTTTGGGCTGTGGCATCTGCATTTGAGCTTTGACTCCTTCTGAGGAAGGCAAGGGGGACTAACTCAGTAGTCACAAGCTCATTCATCCTCTATCTCCTTTCTATAAATAGTCCTGGTGGTTTTGTTTACTTTAATTTCTTCTCAAATTTTCCCCTGTAAGCCTCAAGATTTGCTCTTGGTAGTGGAGGAAACTGAAAGGGGCAAGAGGTTGGCTGGATTGTTTTGGGTTTTTTTGTTTTGTTTGGTTTGGTTTGTGTTGGGTTGCTTTTTTTTTTTTTTTTTTTTTTTTTTAAGGAGGGGGAAGTGTGAATGGAAGACTGAGTAAGAGAGGAGAAAACATGAGATAATGAAGAATAGGAAGTTTGAACTGCGTGAATAGTGGCAGAGGTAGCTGGTGCCTACAAGTGGTTTCTGTGCAAAGCTTCAGTGCTCTAGACAGAACAGGAGTGTGTCAAGGAAAAAAAAAAAAAAGAAAAAAAAAGAGGGACCACTTTAAAAATCTTCCATGTTTCCTACAAATTATTACTCAAAGCTGTAGTTTGTTTCTTCTTGTGCACTGTATGGACAAAGATTTCATCATTAACAGGTGCATACACCTTTGTAGCATTAATTCTCTTTCAGTTTCAGAGTAAGAAGGCAAAATTCACTGACTTTTATAGTTGCCAGTTTTGAAGGTCTTTAAGTCTGTAAGACCAGTACCACATACGCTTTACCTGGTGTCTTGGTGTCAGATCAGATTACCTTAGGTTTTCATACAAATTACATAGTTGAGCAAGATGAGAGTAGATCAAGACATAAATCCCTGTATGTCAACTAAAACCTGTTAGGTATATTTAAGCATGTTTTAAAAATATTTTTATCTTTAAACATGCAAGTAGTGTAATGGACTTGTGCAGAACTAGTCACGTACATAGTATTAGGCAGACTCAGACCTTTTTCTTTCTTTCTAGCTTTTGCTTTGATGATGCTAAAGAACACTTGAAAACAATTGATGAATACATATTTTTGCATCGTTTTCTCCATCTGATTAATTAAGAATAACCCTTTCACTTGGGAGAAGGCTGACAGCACTAATAAAAAAGTACTCCAGATTTATCATGCTGTCCTGTAAATCTAATTTTTGTGTATTTTTAAAAATATGTGTAAAAATGAAATTTTTCAAGTGCTATTTTCAGTCATTAGATTTTAAAAGCCCTGTGAAGAAACCTACTGACTAATGTTTTCATAGCAAGTGTCCCATGTTCTTTTTTATTTTCAAGGAAAATATGACCTGCGCATGCACTGTTACTCTTTTTTGCTTCTAAAAGATTTTCTTCCATAATCATAGATTTTTTCACAAGAGTTATTTTTAGAAGAGAAAAAAATGTCTTGAAGATTTTGTGTGCACTGTAGACCACACTGGAATTTTGTCACACCTATTAGCTGAACTTGGGACCTCACAAATTTAAAGAAACCCACTAAAAAAAGAAAATATTTTCTGCTTTAAAAAGAAATATGTACCATATACTATTACAGTCATCTCTTCTGTTTTTAGTGCCTCTTGCATATTTCTGGTAAATGATGTAATTAAAACCATCTGAGAATACAAATGATGAAAGGTCTTTGAAACAGTGACACTCTTGTCCTGTTCTCATCAGCCTCCTGGCAAATGCTGTTGACACAGAAGTCTAAATTATTTCCTATGCTCATTCTTCTGGAATATTCAGTTTTCCAAAAAAGCAAAGTCATATTCTAACCTTCTATTTTTAGCACTAAGAACAAAGTCACTATCCATAATCATATTTCACATGGTACTTTAGGTTTTGGTTTAGCATATATGGGATGTAAAGGAGAACAACAAATACTAGGAATTTTCTATTTAAGCTATCCTAAGCATGAGGTGTGACAGATACCCATGCACAAAATGGGCTTTGGTTTTGCCTGCTATTTCCATGGATGCAGAAGTTTGTAATTTCAGGCTGTGCATCAAGTTGACTTCCCAATGGGAGAAAGATTTATTTGCCTTGTGAAGATATCTAATAGGTGAGCTGCCTACTTTTGCTCCTTTGCAAAGTCATTGATTTTAAAATCCCTCACTTTGGTGATAACCAGTTAGTTCTAGTTCCACTGAGTTTAGTAGAAATACTCTCCACCTCAAGGCTGCCAGTGAGCTGACCAGCTGAGAGGCAGAAACATGTTTTGTTTGCATTAGTTGTATTTCCTACAGGATAAGAGTCACCTGTCAAAGCTACAGTGAGCACATAGGAAGAATCTTAGTCCCATTTTCAGTGTCGAGGAAGGACTACAGTGCTGGGAAAACTAAGGATACAACTGAAGAAAGATAGCTTTAAAGTGACAGAGTGTTCCAAGGATTTAGAAGAGAGAGTAATGGGCATATGTTAGAAGTGGGTTGGTGTCTGTCAGATTCATCCTGCCTGATACCAGGCATTTATATAAGATGTTAAAGAAAACAGCCCATTCACAGTCAATGTATCAAAGTGCTTATTCCGCAACTACATGATGGATGGGATTAGGGATCCCTCCTGCCATATTTCCTAATGGGTTCTCCTGTCTCACAGGAGAGAAAGACACCTTTATGTAAATAACCATTCTGTGGGACCGAAGTGAAACAGGGTCAAATTGCAGGTTGATGACTTATCTTTTTTTGTTAGTGTTAGTGTTTTGTTTTGTTTTTTTTTCCCCCTCCCTCTCTCTTTACAGGATTGCATTTCCATTTAGCTGCCCTTAGGCCTGTTTGTCTCCTTCAACCTCTTTTCTGTCTGTCTGAGATGACTGTAAATCAGACAGGACCTTGCCAGGGTATTGTGGAACACAGCTCATGCAATGAGGTGGTTCCTGTTAGCCAAAAAGGCTGACAAAGGTGAGGGCTAGTCACAGCTTCCAGCTCCCTGACCTTCCCGAAGGCAGCATGAGGCAGTTGGCCTTGCAGGGAATGGAGCTGACTTTTCTGTCAGCATGGCTGTCTTCATGACTTAGGAACAGGATGCAGAGATGAGTCAGCAGTGTGCCCTGGCAGCGGAGAGGGCAAACCGCATGCTGGGGTGCATCAAACACAGCACAACCAGCTGGTCAAAAGAGGGGACTATCCTGCTGTATTCAGCAACGGTGTGGCCTCACCTTGAGTACCGTGTGCAGTTCTGGGCCTCACCATTTCAGAAGGATGTGAAGGTCCTTGAATGCGTCCAGAGGAGGGCAACAAAAGGTGAACAGGCTGGAAGACATGTCCTATGAGGAGCGGCTAAGGACCTTGGGCTTGTCCAGTCTGGAGAAAGGGAGGCGATAGGCAACATTATTTCTCTCTGCAGCTTCCTGAGGAGGGGAAGTGGAGAGGGAAGTTGAGCTCTTCGCCCTGGTATCCAGTGATAAGACACATGGGAATGGTTCAAAGCTGCATCAGAGGAGGTTCAGACTGGACATTAGGAAGCATTTCTTTACCAAGAGGCTATCTAATCCAGCCTCCTGCTTCAAGCAGAGCTAGATTCACTTAGGCTGAGTTGCTCAGGTTGTTGTCCAACTAAGGCTGAAAATCTCCAAGAATGGAGATTCCAAAACTTCTCTTGGCATGCCCTGCTTAACCACTCTCATGTAAATAATCTTTCCTTACATCTAATTGAAACTTCCATTGTTGCAACTTGTAACTCTTCCCCCTTGTTTTTACTTCCGAGGACTTCAAAGTCCTCTAAAGATGTCACTTGAGTTCTTTGTGATGGAACCAGCTCTGCTGTTTGTCTAAAGTGAGGTGCAAAGAGTTAAATGATTTATTCAACACCAATCATCAACTAAGAGTCAGAATCCAAGGTCAAGTTATGTAATTATGCAGTAGACAAATTGACATTTCTCATTCTCTCATAAAAGAAGAGAATAAAAACAGTAAAGAAACTGCAACACAAGAGTGACTTGTTTTTCTTGAGACATCTGTGATTACTTATGGTAAGAGTTGCTCAAAGTGTAGTTGTCAAACCAAAAAAATGTTTGAGATTTCAGCTTTTCTTTTGTTTACTCTGGAATAATTTCCAAACCATTTCCATAAACTGAGAATATGTTTGGTATTTGTGAGTATTTGTGAAGTCTTTCAGACTTAACTAATTGGCCAGACTGCAATTTGTTTCTGAACTGTTCACCTCACCTTTTTACTTCTGGGGATGTCTGGTTTTTTGTTTTTTTGTTTTTTGTTTTTTTTTCTATCTGATGGCTGTCAAACTTTGCAGACAGTAAGATAAGACTGGCAAACAGACTGTAGTGAATAGGAAGGCAGTGACTTCCGTTGCAAATTCCTGAAAGTGCCAGGATTCACAAACATATTCATGAATGTTCATCTGTTATCTGAACACTTACTAACTGTATATAGAATTATTCCATAAATGCACTAAACAGAAATCAGTCTGGTTTTCATGGGCAATATCACTACTGTCACCACCAGAGTACTTGCTCAAGATGCTGGCTCATGCCAGACTTCCTCTGAACACAGCTGAGCCTAAGTTCTAACTAGGGTGAGAAAAGAGCTTGAAACTTTCTCCAGAAAGACAAGGCAAATGTTGATAAATAACTTGCTCAAAAAATATCCAGGAAGCATCTACCGGATCTAGAAACTTAATTCGACTGATCCCAGTTCAGAGCCTTCACAAGTAATTCCAGATGCAAATTATGTTCTCCCTGACTTTTGATAGCTCTGTCCATACACTAGTTCTATGGACAAAAATAAACACAATCAACAGATTTCCTATGGATTGCATCTAGCTTGCTGAATTTGTCAGGCAATACATTAGACTTGACAGTACAAGCCAAGTACAAGCCAGCAGTTTCCAGTCGTTTACCTTTCAGAAGTAAATTAACATTGGGTTTTTTTTTTGTTTGGTTTTTTTTTGTTTTGTTTTGTTTTTTTTCCCCAGGGAATGGGAAGGAAGCCCTATTGCTGTACCTGCTGGGATAGAAGGATGGAGATGAGTGGTAAAACATTAATGCTTCTGGTCAGGGTACTTAAAGGCAAACAAAGGCGCTTTTCAGTCTGTTAGATTAGAGTCCAGTGTCATGCCTCCTAAGTCCCTCAGGGTGGGGTAGACATACTGCTGCAGAATTGCACTCTGAGGCTGAACACGAAATACCAGAGAGGTATTCACAGAAAATGAGTGAAGTAAAGGCAGAAAAAAAAAAAGTGAATTTTTTTTGTATAAAAATGTCCTACTGCTACATAGTAGCATTTAAAATTGCTGCAGTGTTCCAAGGTCAGCTGTGTTTTGGAATTTTTCTTTAGCTTATTGTAGTAGCTTGAAAAAGTAAAAAAAAAAAAAAAAAAAAAAAAAAAGGACTGCATATGTTTCTGTTGATTTCAGTCTTTCTGACAAGTACTACAATCTAATGGTTCTGTCCCGCACAGCCATGTGCATAATGTGCACAGTGCAGAAGCCGACAGCCATTTGTTTAAGAGGCAATCTCCTATTCCTCTGGTTTGGCGCCTTCAGGTTCTGATTCTGTCCCATCTGTTGCAAGATGGGGCCTAGAAGTTTAACTTCTACTATGTCTGTGTCAATTCAAGTTCTGTGAAGAATTTCAACTGGGGTTAACTTTATTAATTCAGAATATTTTTTTTTTGCTCCTCCAGCAGACATAAACACATACACTAAAATAAAGTGCAATTGTTTTAAGTCCTTTCATATTAGAGAGCTAAGTTCAAACTCAAAACACAAGTCTAAGTGAATTCAAGCTTTGTCCACATAAAATTCCAAAATTATGGGTTGTAAAATGTAAACAAGAATTTCATTTCATATTCATATAAATAATGTTAACTAGTAATATAACATAGTTTCAAGGCAGGAATAATATTTTTTCAAGCTGTTAATATTTCTTTGGTATTGTGCAAATTCTAACATCACAGAGAAAAGATACTTGCTGTCTAGGTCACAAACATTTCCAGTCAGTAGCAGAACCCTGGTTCCTCAGTTGTACAAAAGCTACAAAAGCAAGCCCAAGCTAAAGGATGTTCTAAATCAGCAATATCACTTATAGGTCACTTAACAGCTTCTGTTGTCAAGATGAAAGAGGCCTGTGTCACACAGGCATGCATACACAAGCACAAGTGTCATGTCACCATAACCTCTTTGTATGCTATGCCTGGAATGAAGAACAAATGTATTCATATTGCATCCTTTTTTTCTTGAGAAAATCACAAAGGGACAAGAGATGATATTAAGTGAGAAACTATTACCACTGGTAGGTATATTTGACTTTCCACTCTGTGTTTCTTTAACATTAAATTAGTCCTATCACTATGATAAATAATTCTTCTATCTTGATGGCTTTTACACCTTTCAAATATTTGTGGATTTATTTCCCTGCTCAGTAGTCTGTAAGTCTACCTATACGTACTTGGGCATTGTAATCATTCCTGTATGAAGACATGAGAAATGAGAGGCATCAAGCTGCCCTAGGTAAGGCTGCTAACAGAGTACTGATGTATGGTGACCCACATAAGCAAGGTCATCTAACGCACAACACCTGTACATTTCTGCTTATCATCTGAACCTGAAATGGCTATGTTTTTTTCCCCTCCTCTCCATCCTGTCTTCAGCTCTAAAATGCTCTGTTATTAAAGGCAAATAAACCACACTTCTTGGTATTTTGAGATGGATTTATTTTGTTTTTGATTAAGGTTTTCAGCCCCAAACACCAAGGGTGTTTACTCAGGGTATGTTGTGTTGTGCCTCCGGTTCTTTCACAGATGAGGACCTGCCTTGAGCAGAGATGAAGCTTGGGAGGGGATAACATGCAAGAGAAATTTTCCTGATGACTGCATTCACTATCTCCAGCTCCTGGCAAAAATGGGGAGAAATTGAATAAATGACTGTCCAGGGAAAAGCAAAGCATCTTAGCTGTTTGTCTCTAGCCACCTGGCTACCATAACGGACAGAAAGCTTAAAAAGAAGAAGAAAAACAAATAAAATCAAACTGCAGGCATTGCTGGGAAGTGAGGGAGCTGGATGGCATAGGTAAAAGCCAGAGCCTCTGGCTGTTAGTCAAAGGCTAGACATGTTGACACCTGCTGCAGACCAGCTAGTGGAAAATAAGACCTATCACTGTAATTTACAGCTTGAGGAAATGTAGCAGGCACCATCAGGCTTTGCATCATGATGTCTGGAGCCCTGGTTTTGATCAGCTTCCATGTCACTTGTGAGCAAACATGCTGTTATCATTTTGTAATCCCTGTACTGTTATTTGTAGCTCTTGCATGTGTCTGTTTAGTAGTCAAGTAAGGTCAACACCTTGTTTCTGTATATTTGTATATTTTCTATGCAGCATCTGACAGTCTTTCAAGTGCTGTAAATCTATGCAAAATTATTAACCTTGAGACAATAGTAAACTAATTTCTAAGCAAGGGTAAAACTGAGGAAGGAGGTAGAATCTCACTTCAGAACAATTTCACTGGTTGTGACAAGTATAATGTTCCCATTTCTCAGTTTTGCACCTGTTTATAGGCATTGGTGTTGTCTCATGGTGTGCTACAGTTGAAAAAGGCCTAGGGAACTACAAGATGTATATCTAATAGAAATCAGAAATACCTTCTTATTACCTGCTTACAGTAAATGGTTGATCCAGACAAAATCTTTATTCATTAATTCCCTATGGCATAATCACTATCCACAGAAACTGACTCCCACATCTGGATTTTAGTTTCAGGTGAAATCTTACAAAAGACTTCTAATGAAAGCCTTCACATATTATTTTGAAATCTGCATGTCATAGCACCATAGATTCCTTTATAGTTTAGTTACTTGAGCAACAGTGATTTATTTTTTTTTTAATAATCTCTTGCAAACACATTCAATTACCTGTCCAGGATATTTTTCCTCTTGTTCAGATTCTCTCATTTGACCAGTATCCAAGCAAGTAAAACATCTGGTGATGTGTTCTGTATCCACAGCTTACCCTGATTTTTTTTCTCTCAACTTGCTGTAAATTAGCTATATTGTTTTCAGTAGAGTTATAGCAGCTCAAAAGAGGTGCACCATCTAGAATAAAGTTCACTGTTGCACTGATACCTTTAAGCAGAAAACTCTCATTTTCTTTTCAGAATCTATTGCATATTCATTTAGCTATGCTTCTCACAGATTAAATTACTGTTTCAATCAACTGAAGGTAGTGATGTGTATATGTAGATTGCCTATAATTGAGCTGGGCTTGTTTTTGGAAAATTTTCCAACCAAAAATATTTGCCCAGCTTTACTCAGAATATTTTATGTCATGCTGTCATGCATCTATGCATGACAGGAATAATGTTATTAAATACACAATCTACACACAGTAAATCAGGAAAGGAACTGATGGATAGTAGAGAAGCATCCAGAGAAGGAAAAAAAAAAAAAACCCACAGAACAACCCACTAAAAACTAGACCAGAGAAAGGAGGAGAGCAAATAGGAAAAAAAACCCCATGAAGTCTGAGGGTTTGGACACACAAACAAATTTGCTTGTGTCAGCAGGTCTGTGGTAACTGTCCATGTGTGTGATCTAAGCCCCAGCAAATGCAAATACTGTTTCAGTAAAAGAAAACTAAACCAACTTGACTTAACTTGAAGCTTTAGATCCTACACATGGATGGTCAGCAAAGATTAGCTGATGTACAGGATTTTTTTTTCCTCCATGTTTACTTATTACGGTTTTGCTTCATCCATAAAGGTAACTGACACTGAGATGACTTAAGAGCTTGCCTTCTGAAGTTGTACGGACAATTTAGCTGCAGCTGATCAGCTCCAGATAATCTGCAGTTTGTGACCTGACGTTTTAAGTAAGAGCAGTACCGGTTTACTTCAGGTTGTTCCTACTTGTGATTTGGAACTTAGCATCTGTGTGGGTGCTGTGTGACAGGGTTGAGCTCATCTAATAGCTTCTTCCTGGTAAAAGGGTTGTTTTTCCTGCTCCTAGCAATGTACTCCTGCCACTTCACTCTGCTCTGGCACTGCCTGGCTCTTTGACAAGCCAATTCAGGTCACTGGGCTGGCAGAAAATAAACCAAGCAGAAAGAATGGAATATTTTTCTGTTGTTTTAATGAACAAAATTGAATCAGCAAAGAATCTGCTGAGTACAAGCAGAGGTAGTGTAAACGCTGAAAAAAATAGGATCATGCAATCAGGAGAAGGGCAGAGGAGAGAAGGCAACTCCTTTTAGTTGATAAATCAGCTCAGCCTGTCCTGTTGAACTGTATGGTCAGTCATCAGGAAGCATGACAAAAGGACCGGGGAAAAAAACCCCTCTTTTTGCTGATGGTTGTGGATACTGAAAGTGGAAAAACACTTTGGAAACCGAGGCTTAGAAACCACTCATGTCCCAGAACTTGATCAGGAACAATGCACAGGCTATGTTTGGTTTAAGAGAATTGCAGCAAAACACCAGTTCAAGTCCCCACTGCCAGACTAAGCTGCTTGGTAGTCAGTTAGGTATTTTTCTCTTACTAACAAATGTAAACCATATGCCTTAAGAGCTGATTGCTTTACTAAAATAATAGAAATGCTATAGGTACATTTTAGGAAGTATTTATTGTTGCCCTGTCTGACTGCTACAACAGTCTTGTTTCTTGGAGAGGCAACCACAAGCCTTGGCAAATTATTTTGCTCTTCCTGTTTTAATTTCCATTCACTGCTTGAGTTTATTACAATTTCCTGGGTAGCAAGGTCTGATTCCTTCTGAGCTGGTTTTACACTAGCTGTTCCTGACAAGAGGGCATAGCACAGTATCTGTGGTGCCAGCCACACCACGTAGTTGTGCCTCCTGCCATTCCTTACCCTGTTAGCCACACTAGCAAACTCCTGCAGCTCCGGTTTTGCTACTTCAGCCCTTGGAAACTTACAGACAGCACTGAAATTGTGCATTTTTCCATCTCAAATGGCATTCAGAAGTAGTTTCTTCTCCTGCCTCTCCAATTACAGTATTCCTCTAAAGAGATTTTTCTATGTCATGTCTTTCAAGAGACCTTTGTACAAACACCTGATCTTTTTTGCCACCATGTTCTAGGTGCTAATTTTTGCACCTTACTGCTCATCTTAGATTAGGCTTACCATTTACCTCAAGCACATTTAGGCAGTTGGTTGACCATGATGTCTATGCATTATTGTAACTACAATCTGTACAATATGACTCAGTCTTAACAGAAATACCTCTCACACAATAGCCCATCATATCTGAAACACGTTTGCTTCGGGCCTGGTAACTGATACTTTCTATCTCTTCTTCACTTGACCAGATGTCAACAGAACATCCATCCTAGTTTCAGCTTCCCTCCCCTTTGCTGCTCCTGGAGCAGTTTGCTTTCACATTCGGATTTAGCTATCACACTTACACTTTCCCCTTGAAAACACTTTGACAACACAAATCTTACACTACCTTGGGATTCTCCTTCTAGAAATTAGATCTTTTAAAAACTGGATTGCTGTTTCCAGTTTTGTTTGCTTTAATAATTGGATTGTTAAATTCTCTGGTTTACACCATAAGAATGAAGTAGTACAGACATAAGAGATGAGAGAAGTAGCTACACATCAGTAGCAGAAAGCACCTGCTTGTCATAAGCCAATTTTGACTGTGGTTAGTGGGCTTTAACCTCTGTTCTTCTGAACAGAATTAAAATCAACCTGAAAAGGGACTTTCAGTGCTCTGAGATGAAAAAGCTCGAGTTACAAATTACAGCAAATGCAAAATAAGAATCACCCAGTTTTTTGAACCTGACAGGTACTCCCCAAAAGGGAAGACTTGGGTTGAAATAATCTACTAGTTGTTATTCTTGGATGACAGAACTTTGTCTTTATTTCACATGTTCATTAGAAGTGTTTCTTTTGACGTGCCTGAATACAAATTACTTCTGTTATGGTAAAAGAAAATGTGTGGTATTTTTGTTCCTATTAACTGATACTCACGTGTGTTTAGATTCTGTTTATGTGGGAAAGAAAATCATACCTATGAAAATTAATTTAGCTTTTGAGAGAATGATTTTGGTGACCTAGAAAACTCCTTCGGAGCTCAGAATTGAATTTGCTATATATACAAGACTCAGAGATGACACGATTAAAGAGGAAGATATGTTTTGGTATGGTACAAAACATTAACTAAACCCAAACCAAGCCGCCCTGTCTCCAGAAGAATTTCCTATTATCGTGTTCTTTGACTGTACATTAGAAATCAGTTATCTCAGACTCCTGCAGTAGAATTTTACCTGGACTAGGAAATATCCATTTGCTATTTCCCTTCTTAGACTTCTATAGACAAATGTTTAATTTCTGAGAAATAGTCAGTATTGTTTATGTCAGGACTTCACAGGTTCCATCAAAAACGTTCTGAGCTAGCTCCTAGAAGTGCTATAAATTGGCATAATTTCATGGGGAGATGGTGGGAGTGGGGCGGGACATATGTCTGACCTGTACTGATTGATTAACTTTTAAAATGCACTTGGTTGTTGCCATATATGTTTGATTAAGGCAATAAATTTGTTCATAATTGATTTCACATTTCACCTGAACGTTCTTATCTAATTCAACAACCTATCTAACCCAATCCAGGACCAGATGCAACAGTGCTTGCGGGACTAGATGGCTGAACTCCCATCAGCTCTCGTGAACTTGGAAACAGGCCCAAGAAAACTAATAGCTGTTTTTTAAATCATTTCCATTTTGCAATACAGGTACTTTTTAATCATTCTGAGCTTACCTCATGTAATTTTGTAACAAATACATCGGATTATTATAATTCTGCAGCACATCATGATTCTGTTAGAGAAAACGTGTACATTTTTTATCACTGGTTTCCTTCTTTCACTTAATATAGTCTGGGGGTTCAAGGTTGATGCAAATGTCTCCCGTCTTTTTTTTGCTTCAGTGTTCGTTATGTTTTTCTGAGTCCCCTTCGTTAGATCTCTAACTCTCAGTAGAGCTGGAAGCATTAATCTCTTTTGGCTGTTCCACCTCTTTATACTACTACTACTGTGAATCTGAATTGGAAGGCTAACTCCTACTCCTGGCAAATGTTGACCCCAGGGCTAAGCAATTGAATTTGCATCACTGAGTGTTAGAAGGAGTGTGAGACCAACCTTCACACTTCAGAAACTTGCCAGTTGGCAGGTTATACTGCCTGTCTGTTTCTCATTCTGTTGTGCCCTCTGCAGTCTGCCACCCTACATCTCACAGTCTCTTTTGTCAACAATTTGTCAACCTAATGGTTTGTACCTGAGAAATTGGCTTGTGACCCATCACCAAGTATTGAAAACCACTGAACAGTTGTCCCAGTGAGATAAAAGTTTCCAGTATGTCTGGCCAATGAAACAATAGTTGGAAATATCTGTTACAGGTTAGTAAAGCAAACACTTATTAAAAAAGGAGTGCATAGGTGTGGATTTACTCCATGTAGTTTTATGTTTTTGTTACGTGTTATTTTGTAGAACTCACTAAAATAAATTGAATATAAGTTATTTCTTATCAAAACAGAAGAATATACTAGATTGCTTCAGCTTCTTTCAGTTCTATATCTTAATGATTTTTAAGCAATAACCTGGGAAAGCTAAATTTTATGGGGCAGTGAACCTCCATTTCTTGATGCCATCTTTCATACAGCATAATTCTTGAATCACAAGAAGAAAAAGATCTTGTAGGCGCCTTTAGGTGTTGCCATGAAGCAAACAGATGGATAGTTTTGTTGGGTTTTTTTTGTAGAAAAAGTTCAAGACCGTATATATATTAAGCTCTGTTGGAGCTTGGAGAGTGAATTAGAAAGTGAATCAGAAGACATCTTGTAAGTACTCAGCTGAATCACCCTCACAGTTCTTTTGAGTGTATCTTCAACAGTGTTGATGGAGTCTTTTGCAGTGGGGTGTCTGATGCTGGAACAGGCTGTCAGGAGAGATTGCAGAGTCTTCACCCTTGCAGATATTAGAAACCTGGTTGGACATGGTCCTGGGCCACCTGCTGTGGCTGATTCTGCTTTGAGCAGTGGGGTTTGGACTAGATGATGTCCAGAAGTGTCTTCCAATCTGGGCAGTATTGTGGTTCTCTGAATCTAATCTACTTTGTCATTTCCCTATCTTACACCAATAAGTGCTGACTTTAGACTTTTAGTACAACTGGGTTGATATGCAAAAAGCATATCTAGTGCAGAATTTTAAAGGATTTTCCCCAGAGTGATGGACCATGGTGCCACTGGGAATCCAGACCAGCATTTGGAAGAAGTTCAGCTCAGCACTTCTGCCTGCCTGGCTGAAGAGAGACTTCAGCGATCCATCAGGGTGTTCAGGGCTTTCTATAGTTGTTTTTCATCCTTACTCACAGCACCAGAGTTCATTTGTCACCACATTAAGATTTATTTGTTTTTCAGATTCCTTTTCTCATTTTGTTTAGTTCTTTGTTTTTTGTTTTTCTCCAGAGGACACTCTGTAAATGACCAGAACAGCTCTGCCTGGAACCAGCTGTTAGTGCTTCTCTGACAGATGTGCTTCCTGAAGGTTTTAACATGCAGCTGAAGTTTCTGTTCTTTTCTACCTTTTGTGGCAACAATAACTGAAGATCTGCAACTGAAGTGAGAGCTCTTATAGAAAGATCGTTTCTAAGGAGTCCTTCCAACTGCACCAAGTGTAGAAAAGTTGCATCTGCAAATGCCAAAAAACAGCCAAGAAAGGGGCAAGATTTACAGCTGTCTTCAATAAGGACTTTTTTTTTTTTTTTTTTTTTTTTTGGGTCAGGGTGTCTAGTTTTAGGTAGAATTTCCTGAAGCCTTGGAGAAGTGTGCACAACCATGAGAACATTGCAGTAGAAAGTAGCTTGCACCAGCTCTGCTTTTCCCTCCCTGGCCAGCTTCCCTTTCATAAAAAAGGAGAGGAAAAAAGTCTCACTGATTGCATTCAAAGCAGCCAACCTACCAGTACAAGCCAGTTCCAGAAAACCCTAGCAATCCTTTTGTAAAAAGAGTCTATGATCTGAACCTTTCTTAAGAATTCTTAAATGCTCTTAACAAAATAAATAAAAGACAAAGAAAGGTAATCATTTGGCCTTTAATAGAATACTTTACAACCATGGTTCTTGTAACAGTGAAGTGTGCTGCTTGTGATGAGTGTACAGCTTTACTTGGGGATGTTGGCTGAAAATACTTAAGCATTTTGCATGGGCAGATGGAATATGTGGCCATTTTTAAAACAGGAACAAATGTATGAATTTAATTAGAAAGTGATTTGACAAGCACTTTCACTCATTGCATAATTTTCTAAAGAAACTTGGAACAATTAATTGTTTCAGAGATGATGTTAAGTAGTTTTTATAGATGTCTTTTTGTTGTCATTTCAGAAGTCTTACTACAAACTTCAAGTAAAGTACTTTGGTTTTGTTCTGCTATTGTTGCTGACCCTTTTGGCAGCCCCCAAATATACACACATATTTAAAAACAATCAGGAAAAAAAATAAAACCAAGCCTAAAGACAATTAAGACAATTTATTGTACATTTTACTAACTACAGGTGTTTTGTCTATATTGGACTCACTGTTGAACAGAAAAACCAGACAATCATGAGACTCTTTGCCTTGACTGGAAATTGATGCATCTGTAAAAAGAGTGACAAAGTTACATTTGAAATGTATGTGGTTAAAATCAGACTCTTTTAATCTATTCATGTAGGTACTTGTCATGGTTTAGAGCCTCCCAGCATAAGCACCATGCAGCCTCTCACTCTCTCCTCCCCTCCAGAAGGGAGGGGAGGAGAATCACAAGAACAAAAGGTAAAAACCTCATGGGTTGAGGCAAGGACATGAAGGGTTCAGTCACCACTTATCGTCACAGGCCAGAAACAGACTAGACTTGGGGAAAATACAAAACCAATTGAATTTGTTTATAATCAAAACCAGAGTACGATAATGAAAAAGATAATGATGTCTTAAAAAGGCACCTGTCCCCCACCCCTCCCTTCTTCCCAGGCTCAAAGGCTTTGTTCCTGACTTCTCTACCTTCTCTCCCCACCGCCACCCTGGTTGCACAGAAGGGCAGGGAACGGGGGTTGTGGTCAGTTCATTACGTGTTGTCTCTGCCACTCCTTTCTCTTCAGGGGAGGGCTCCTCACAGTCTTTCCTGATCCAGAGTGGGGTCCCTTCCATGAGAGAGTCTTCTCCAACGTGAGTCCTTCCCACAGGTGGCGGTTCTCCACTGACTGCTCCAGTGTATGTCCCTTCCACAGAGTCACGGCCTCCTTTGGGCACAGCTACTTCTTCCAACACGGGATTCTCCATGGACTGCAGGGTGGTACCTGCTCCACTGTTAAATCTCCACGATCTATGGGCAATCTCTGCTCCAGTCCCACGGGCTGCATGGGGTCAATGTATGTCACCGTGCTCTTCACCAGGGGCTGCAGGGGAATCTCTGCTCTGGCACCTCCTCCCTCTCCTTTCCTCACTGATCTTCGTATCTGTATAGTTGTCTCCCTCACACCCCGCTCCTCGCTCCGCTGCAGGTTCTTTCACTGGCTCCTGAGGAACTCCCAGCTCTCAGGCCAGGGCTGTGCTGGGTTGACTCGGCCATGGCTCCGTGTGGAGGATCGGGTGCAGCAGAGGCTGGGCAGGAGCTGGATGGACCGGCCGGGCCAGGCCCTGCCCAGGGCTGTGTCCCTGCTCCCTGCACTGTGCCCCCTCTTCAATATGTCATTCACAGGGGCACTGACTGGCTCGGCCTTGGCCAGAGGTGGGTCTGGCCTGGAGCTGGGGAAGCTTCCAGCAGCTTCTCACAGGGACCATCTCTGTAGCCCCTCCCCAACTACCAAAACCCCGCCACACAAACCCACAATAGCAGCTCAGCAAAATGGCTGTGCTATGAAATGTGTTGTCTTTTAACAACTGTTAACCCCTGTTAGGAAGGCCTGATACTATCCCATCCTACACTAGGCACTAAGAAAACAGAGGTGCTGTTCAAGCATGTCCTCTCAGTGACAGTGGTGGTTCTGGAATTGTTTCTCATTTAATTAAAAAGAACAAACAACCCTCTAAATATAGTCTGCAGTACTCTCCTCACACTTCTGAAAGTGAAACTGAAATCTTGTTTACCCCTTGCAAATGACAGGGCTATGCCTCTGTTATTTGCCATACTAAGACTCTCCGAGAGCTTGTGAGTTATTTTTATATATATATTGATTCATTCAATTTATTATCTTTACCTTCTTATTCTTTCTAAATCAACCTTTTCAAAGCTGTTGGCAAAATACATTAAAAGAAGTATTTTAACAATTTCTGTTCCATTACATTGAAATTTTTTTCAATCCATTTTTCTAACTGTATATAATCAGGGGAAAGAAGGAATCTTCAAAAATGTGTTCCTATTTTATCAACATTTTCTTATCCTCCTTAGTGATGCAGAGGCAATTTCAGCCTCATTGTATGCTTCACGTGTACTCAGAGTAAACTTTCAAGTCAAATACCTACTAAGACTTAACCATACATCAAAGAAAATAATCTGTTTTCTCATAGTCATATTTGGGTCATCTATTAAAATATTGCTGAACTGACTTTTCCCAAAACCTATTTATTAGCAGATCGTCTCAATCTTGAACTAGGTAATAGTAAGAGCTGTTCAAAACATTCAAAAGGAAATCTGAAATTATGCAAACTTCAATTACTTTGTTTTGTAAGAAAAGGAAAGAAAAGGAAAGAAAATGCAGACTAGGTTTATCTAAAGGTACAAAAAGGTAATGAACCTCTACATTCAAATCTGGAACCAATTTCATGTTAAATAAGGCATAGCTTGTAATGTTGCAAATTCTTCAACACAAAACCAATTCAGCTCCTCAGGGACACATTTCCTTCTTTGTTTTTGTCACTTTTAGTAGAGAGTTGACAGTGTTAGGACCCTGAGAAGACCAGCTGGCCTTCAGTGCCCTGACCAACCCCAAGCGGGATACACACACACACACATGATGTGAAGTCCCCTGAGAAGATGGGCATACTACTGCAGGCATTCCAAGGCACCATGCTGAGGACCCAGGCAGTTTTGGGGCCAGAGCACACTTGCTCCCACTGGAGCGCAGTGTAGGCAGAATGAATGTGTGCTGGATTGCACCTGACGGTGCAAAATACTCTTGTTATGCAAGTTTACAGAAAGAAGTCACCTGATTTTTTTTTAATAAAAGAAATACAGCAAAAAAGCAATCTTCTAAGTGTCCCACAGGCAATGGTTGACTTTTCAATGACAACTGCTTTCTTTATTTTACAAAAAACATTTTCTTATCAAAAATGTTTTTAAATCAGCTAGGAAACAACCATATACTTTCCAGTTTTGTAGTTGAACGCCTACTGAAACCTAATGATTTGAAGAGACACTTTTTTGCTTCTCATTTGAGAAAAATCTTATTTCACCATTAAGAGGTTTTGGCAAAAGTTTTTCAATTGGTTGTGGTAAATTCTGTGATTTTTTTTTTTTAAACAAATAAAAGGAAAAAAAAAAGAGAAGTGTTTTTTTTTTTAAAGCCAGACAGAGATGCCAAAAACTGTTTATCTGACAACCTGGATATAGAATTTCACCATGTGGGTGGTCATATGCACAATAATTAAAGAGCTATTATTTTGGAAAACATAAGGTTTTGACAGTCACAAGCATTTAGTCTGACACATTGTATAAGATAGGACACTTATTTTCCCCATATCAATTTCTGTATTAAACAAATCATCCCTTCTTAGAAAGAAACAATGTATATCTGATTAAAAATAAAATCCAGAGCAACCTTGCCATTAATCGAGTATTCATGGAAATGAGTAATGAATATTTCTAATTCTTATTTAACTTCAGTGCAAAGGAGCACCATTTCTTTTTGGAATGGGTACAAGTTTAATGTGACTCACAATTTTTATGTGACTCCTTTGAACTCTCCCTAATTTACCATTTTGATAAAGCACTCCAGTGTTGTATCATGACAGTAATGACAAATACAGAGGTGTAGCTCCATTTTTCTATTTTGTGTCCTGTTTATACAGTTGATGATCATGCTAGTTCTCTTGGCTGCAGCATTTTCTATAGGCATCTCAAACTCTGCACATAATCCACGAAGATCCCTAAAAGTCTTGCCATCCTATATCAGGATAGGGTCCCTGTCCTGTGTGTTTGACCTGCACGCTTTGTGTGACCTCTCTTTTTTGTTTGTAGATGGATAACTAGACACTTGGTTGTAAATATGTCAAATGATAGCCAATCCATCACACCTTTAGGTAAACTCTTCCAATGATTGATTACTACTGAAGTTAAAAATGTTTGGTTTATTTCCAGTCTGATTTGATCTGCCCTCAGATTCCAGTCTCTATATATTATGTCAGTTGAGAATTCAAAAATGTTAAATCACATCTTTCTCTCTCATGAACAACTTGTAGAGCATTTGAAAGATGTCTTTTGACATCCCCCTCATTTAAAAGAGTTAGTTTAATGAGGCATTTTTTGTCATAATATTTTTTTTTCCTCTTTTCTGTAGACTTTCCTGTTCGTCAATAGCTCTTTCAAGTACCTGATACCAGAGCTAAACACTGCATTCCAGCAATGGTCTTCCCATATACAAAGGTGTCACATCTCTCTAGTCCTGTATATAATTTCTCATTTACACTGAGGGATTGCACTTGATTTTCTGTGTGAACCACTCCGTTGTAAGTTCACATTAACTTTATTATCCAACATAACTCTTAAATATTTTTGAATCCTTGCTTTCCAAAAGGCAATTTACCAAGTCAGGGTAACCTGTAATCTTTATCCCTACATGTGGCATGTCCTTGTATTAAACCTCATGAAGAAGTTGAATGAGGATTGGTCTTTGGAACTGTCATAAGACACTAATAGGATTAGGACGGTTACATGCAATTACTTTTTGAAGATACATCAATGAGTTTTCAACTCACTCAATACCTATTGATGGATTTTTTTTCCCCCACTACTTTAAAATGTTAAAATACTGTGAACTACTAATTTTAAAAAGTGTTTATCAATCAGATTCCAGATTTCATTAAAAATAAAAAATTTCCTAGCTAAAACCCAATTACCACAAAATAATTCATAATTTAAATCTATTCTGTGTTCAACTTGGGACCCAGTGGTTTTAGCGTGCAAGTTACTTGTCTTACAAGCCCATTGTTCACCTGTGAACTCATTTAAGAACATCATCCTGTTGGAGTCTCATTGCTTGTAATTTAGTGTGTTTTCAGCTTTATGAAAGTCACTTTAACAGCATGGAGTCATCTTTTCCTAGTCCTTCCTGAACTCCTGAAACTTCGTAATAAGATATGTTGATTTTCAACAGTACCACTCTTGCCTTTGTTGCAGAATCTCTTTTTTTGCCTGAGTCTTAAAGTCTCTGTGCTCTCCTGGCTTGGAGACTGCCTGCTAGTAAGATATGGTAACATCGGAGAGCTCTTCCTGACCTAATTTGGTATCAGCCTAGTCCCCCTGTCAATTAAGACAGGCTAGGGGGTCATTTATTTCATGCTACCAACATGACTCCTATCTGCCATGCATTTGGACTGCTTCCAGTATATCTTCTCCCTACTATGTGTTAGAGATAGAAGTTGAAGCCATCCCCTGAGCAGGCAGTAAATATCTATAAAGTTTCTTTGTTGTCTTTTTAAGGCCAGAGATTGGTTCTTTCAAATGTCCTGACTGCAGTGGGTAAATTGTCTGCTTGTACGGCATCTAAAAATTCGCAATTTGACAAGCCTTGTTAGATGTTGACTTGAATGATATAAGACCTTGAAACTTATGTACACAAAATATGCTCATCCCATATTCTTCCAAAAAATATATGGGTAGCTCTGAGCAGGCAAAAGGAGTGTAAAATGTGTAGTCAAATACAAAGAACAAGCACATTTTATTTACAGAATGAATGATAGATGCATAATAGTGTTAAATGTGAAGATTTGATATGACAATAAAATGAAACTTCTGGTAGTGTTCGTTCTCTCAGAGTTAGTCAGCAGTGTGAAATTTCGAATTGGCTGTCTGCAACCTGTCTGATCTGCTCGGTTTTTTTGATTGCCTATTGGTTAATGTGAGGAATCAAAAGGACATATGGAGACAAAACTCAATAGTCAGGTGAGCAGCTTCCTTTCTGTGATTTAGATGACACAGTGGAGTGAGTGATGATAAGTGAGAGTGAAGTGACATTTTAACAATTTTTTTAATGTTAAAATGTCCCCAAGTAGGCTAGATTCATACATACTCCTGGCTGTTCAATGTCTCTTGTGTGAAGAAAATCTGTGGTGTTTCAAGTAGTGAGAAAGTTGAGTTTAGTGTTGTCTGGCATCACTATTGCATTGCAGTGTGATTGAAATATGGTAGTGAATCTGGCCCTGGGAGTGCATATTTGCTACAGACTGTTTAAGTGGACTGAAATATCTTTCTTTCTAAGAAAGATTTTTATGCATCTTGAACTTGACAGACATCATGTGCAGCCATCTACTCCAAAAATTTCAACATCAACCAAAGTACACCAATGTGGACGTCCCTCTGGTGCTTACAGTATTTGCACCTGTTATATGCAAGTGTGACTACTTTAGTTGTAAGCTGCTCCCACACCACATTTTTTTAGTTATTAATGTAAAAATTTAGAAATTGAATGTGAAGTTTGGCAAGGGGTCAAAAGAAAGTAGGCATGGATTTGTCACAGAGATTGTACAAAGAACTGATTGTGTCGCTTTCTAAACGGGAGTGAAATCTCATCAAAATGAGAAGGTGAACTCCCTGTACCCATGGAGATCTTGTTACTGCACTGCTTCCGCTCTTACCACTGCAGACCACCGGGAAGGGAGCTCTGACTCACTGTCCATTGGGCCCTTTGACCTCCCTGCTGTCTACAGGTGAGGCTATGCTTTCTATGTGTGTGCATGTGTCTTTTTTTTTTTTTTTTTTAAATTCGTGCACACTAGGAAGTAAATTGAGACTTTGATATCCTTTTAGTTTTAAGAAGCACTGAGGTGGGAAATATGAGAAACAATTATCTAGAATTAATTACACACTGTGTTAAGCCTGATTTAAGAAAAAAAATCTATGTTTAAAAAACACTGTGAGTTCTATTTGAAAATTATTGTACGGTAGTTCTCACAATTAGTCATGATATTATCACTGTAAACAGCAAAAATAATTTTGAGACTGAAAGGGTCAGAATGGCAGCCTAGAATTTCCTCTGCCTATAAGTCACAGTACTGTGTTGTTTGCAGCATTTTTTTTTTAATGCGTTACTATTCTGGCACCTTTTCCTACATAAAATTACACTTGATATATGGTAACACAGTAGGAAATTAATTCTTGAATAAACCAAGATAATTCAGAAGTATCTCCAGTGAGGACAGTGAAGCAGTGTCATTGTCATTGAGCTGTGAATCAGGCAGAAAGCATCTTCTCCAGAAGGATGGAATTTATTAGCCTGATCTTTTGAATATTTATGGCACAAGTAAGATTATTCATATGCATTTGGTTTTAATCTTGCAGCCATGTTCATCTGAATGAAATTAATTGCTTGTGTGGTAAGCATAGTGAGAATAAAAATGTTAGAATCATAATGAAATTAGGAAGCATTACTGAAATCATTGATTACAGGCTGGATAAAATTGAGAGGCACAGTCAAAAGGAAAGGGGAGACAGAAACTGAATCGGGGGGAGATTTTAAGGGTTATATACTTTTCATCTTTCTGTTATTTTTTCCTCAATATGCTTAGCAATTTCTACAATAAATTACACTTTGATGACAAACTCAACCAACTCTTTGTAAGTATTTGCAAAAGATTTTCTAACTTTTGCTCAATTCTCCAAAAAAAAATGCGCGAGGAAACAGTGAGAATTCTTTTCTTTGGTGAACACACTATCTTCTCAATTTAATCAACTTTAGAAAATCATAATAGATGGTATTTCTTTGTATACCACACAGCATTATCGGTGAAATTCATCTCCCCGCACCTAGAATTTTCAGTATGCATATTTTAAATCCACAGATGACAATTGCTATGGTACTGACTTGATGTGATCTTCTAAACTTCTTCAGGTGATTATGTAAAACTTAGATACTTATTTCAGGAGACATTTGCTCGATACCTAACATGTTAGTAGGTACTACATCTGAGGTGGACTGGATTGCTAACATTTAATAATCTGTTGGGATCGAGAAAGTGCAGATTATAATCCCCTGTCTGGGCATTTCTTGATAAATAAGAAAGTCTACGCCTGCAAGACTGTTTCTCCTCAAGGGTTAGGGCTTGAATGGGTTAACAAGGGAGCAGAATGAGTAGAGATTAATTTGGAAATTGCACTTTTGGCTTTACACTTGTCTCTTGCTGTGTTTGACTCAATAACAAAAAGTTAAATCGGGACTTTTACTTGAAAATCACAAGGCAAATATGGAAGTTAAGGAAGAAACTTTTATTAATGTATAGCTAATATGTTACTATTGACTAAAACAATTGCCATCTCACCCAAGAGAACTATTTTTTAGACAACAGTTAGCTGTACGAGATTAAAGCTGCAAACTGAGTAGAATAGTCCCAGTGGATAGTATCATACAAACCAAACTTTTAAGCGTAAATAGAGTATACTTCCATGTAATTATTGTGGCCATGTACTAGTGCATTTGCACTTGCACACATGAACATTCATATGTTAAATCGTCTATTTGTGTGTGCTTTTGCTTACCAGTGTGGCAGTGAATATGAATTTTCTACTTATTTACAAAACAGACAAGTGGTTTTCACTTACACTCTGTACTTTCCTACCAGAAACTTGCAGGTGGATGCTAAGTGTTTTTACCTCATTTTAAAAAACACTCTTGAACTGTTTGGGAGTTCACCTATGAAACAAAAGATTTTATCAGTGCAGATGGATGCTTATGAGGACCTTATGCTACATTCAAATTGAAAGGTATTATGTTATCATGACTCTGGAAAAGAAACGTTCTTGTATATATAATCCAGCATGAATGCCTCCAGCACTGTCTGACAGCAAATCCCTCTGGCATTCAGAGCACAGAGCTCTCCATTGTTTGATATCCTGGAAGCAGCCTTCTGAGGATGAAGACTCAAGCACCCTTTCATTTCACAAACTTTTTTTTTCACTTTTGCGCCTTTCTGCAGACACTTTTCTGTCTTTCACCCTTGAAAGTCCTCTAATTAGGCATGGAACGGACAACTAAATATTGCAATATAGTCAGTGACACTTTATTCACATGGCTTGAAATCCTCCCATGATATTCCATATCATTCTCTTGCTCTACAAAGCAACTGATTTTGGTAACAATTTTACCCAGCTAAGGGCTAAAAAAATCATGAATGAGAATCATAAAATCTTGCCTTAATTACTTCTCTGCAGAAAATGCTTTGATTGAATGACTTCTCAGTTTTGGCAATACATGAATATTTATTAAAATCCTTCTTTCATTCTCGATTGTGCTGTGTATGCAGTATTGATTGAAAGGTGAGGGGGCATTGCTCCGTCACTGGGGATTTTTGTAGGTGGTCACCAACTTATTCATAAAAAGTTATATTAGAAAGTAGAATGGCTAACATTGGAGTGAAGGATAAACCCTGAAAGATGCAAGCAAAACAAATAATGTGGTTATTTCTGTGCTTGTCACTATTTTTTTCAGAACTATCAGCATGGGACTTGGTGAGGCTTAGTTACCTAAAAGCAATTCCTAAAAGCAGTTCCTCCATGAATTAGAGAGATACTGTGAAGGAAGCGTGACCTTCAAGGAGAAACTGCAAAGAATGGCAATTATAAATGTCCTTGACTAATGGCTAGTGGTGAGATAAATGTCTTTTTCCTTGCCTCATTCTGTGCATGCTCCTTTCTTCTAAAAGAAAACTGCTTTGTATGACAACCAAGGGCTACAGTGTGTTTTGTTTCTTGCAGCTGAAAGATCATTTTCATAATGTACATCTTCACTTGGAAATCATATGAAAGTTCTAGGTATTTGATGAAGGTCAGAGACGTGAATCAAAGAAAACCTGGCAAATCTGCTAAGACTTTGCCAGTGAAGAGGGATCTTTTAACATTTAACACAGCCTCTGCAGATCTCTCTGCAGATCAATATTTGAATATTACACTAATAGATTTATGAGAATTCATGCCGATGCTGCCTCAGCCATCTTACAGAAGATGTGTTGCATTTGTAGTAAAGCCTCTACTGAATTTTAAGACCAGACTTTTAAAGCATAGTAGGATTTTAAAAAGTTCTTTCTTGATTTAGATCGTTAGCTTCCTTGAAATAAATAAAGGCTGTCACCAAGAAGGGTTTTCAAATGCTGATGCCTATCATGATCCTCAGATTCCAAAAGGTGCCTGGAAATCTGATACTTAATTCCTCAGGAATCTTACATGCTCCTGTTACTGGCATTGTTACTTTATATGTTCAGAACCCGTATCAATAGTATGGTAGCTCATCATCTGCTTTCTTTGGGCCTAAAGACTCCTTGTGCATAATTTATTGTATAACTAAAGAATGGTGCTATATTTATTTTCTATATACATAGAGAAACTGAGGACTTCATTAGCCAATATATGTATACAGCTGGACCTGGAATATAATCCATTTATTATATTATTATTATAGGTTTTGGGTTTTTTTTCCTTTAGGTGGAAAAAAAAATACTTTTTATCAATCCTTTCTTCTTTTAAAGCAAATAGGCATGAAAATGTATGAAGAGAAGATGAGACTGTAGTGAAACATTGATGGGAAGGGGACTGCATCAGAGTTGTATAAATGTGTACGTGTGAGCAACTGGGAAATACAAAAGGGACAGCACTGTTTGAGATGTTGTGAAATAGATTAATAGGGGAATATAGCAAAGCAGTGGATGCAGAGAAGAGGAAAGTGTAAAGCAAAAAGGACTGCCAGAGCAGAAGCTTTCAAAATACTGAAAAAACCTGGGAAACAGCGCATGTATGTTTCATGTTCACTCTGTTGTGTGTCTCTTTCATGGACAGTGTTTAATGGACAGATGGGGCTGTTGACCAAGGCCTAAATACTTATGATTTTCTTTCTACTAGATAAAAAGTGCTTCCTCTTTAGGCCTGGTTTTTATTCCAGTTATAATGAGGCTTCCCTTTAGTGATGCCAAGAAGTGCCTGATTTGCATGTGCAAATTCAAGATTAATATGAGTGAACTCTGTTAGATTTATTAATCTTTTGTTAGCTATACAGACTGTATTGCCATTTTTTCCTTCTAGGCTTTTGCATTCTATCCTTAGATGACTTAAGTATACAGGCTATTTTTTGTCAGCTGTGATTATGTGGTTTTGCATAATTTTAAATCAAGTATTAAAAATAATTTTATTTTAAAAGAACCCATAAACTTACATAGTTTTTCTTCTTTTTCTTTTTTCTTTTTTCTTTTTTCTTCCTGGGCTTAAACAAAAGCAATAAATTGTTTGCATTCAATGAATATGCAGTATTTTGAGACTATGTCTCTCAAAATAGCTATTCAGATTGGTTTCCTGTAAAATTTTATAATTGCTCTGGACCTCTGAGTCATCTGCAGAAATATTTTTAATGATCAATCGACCATAAAACTCATAACTTTTATTTGAGGTCCCTCATCAACAAATTGAATCTATATTTCCATATGATTAAGGAAAATATCCTTCCAGTTAGGGATTTGCTTTAGAAGGGGAAGAAACCGGGAAACAAAGAGCAATTCCTGTTTGTAAGGGTAGAACATCATACACTAACAGTGCAATAAGATAATTAAAAGTGAGCATTTGATTAATTTCCAGTGTACCTCTTGTACACATAATCACATCTTCCATCTTAGAAAGTGAGGCATAAAACAATTTCGTCCCTTGCATGCAATTCCCTCTTAGCACAGGATTAAAGGCTTATACAGAGAGACAGGACAAAGTTCATTAACTAGACAACCACACAGTTTTACCAAACACTACTGAGGCTGAAGCTGGAATATATGTATGGGTAACTTAGAAACAAATTTCACATTTTAACATTAGTGGCAGGTGAGCTGCATTGGTAATTTCACCCTTTGCAGCTTGTCTAAAATAACTATATGCAGCTATTCATGCATGTAATTCAGCTACCTGATTCATTAACATTTAAGCAGTCTGTTAGGCATTGACCATAAATTGGATGCCTTGCAGATCCTTGGCAAAAGAGTATTTAACAGCCATTGATATACTCAAGAAAAAATACTTACGTGTTATGCAGTAACAAACATGTATAGTTTATGTTACACAGATTGCCCATGTGATTATGGCATCTAGTATCACTGGGGTTTACCATATAGAAATATGGTGATTGTATGAAATGAGGGCAAACACAACTACGCTTGATTGCAGGTAAATGGTAGTGGGGCTACCTGTGTCTGGAAGTGGCCAATGACGTCAGGTCTAATCCAGAATACTTTTAAAGTAATGGAAAGATTCCGATGGATGGAAGGAAAAGGACTCCATGACCCCTCACCAGAGAGCTAAAGGGAGTCCCACTCCCCTGAGACACGTTGTGAGCACTGCTGTGTTTCCGTGACACAAAGTAGTGGATTGCAGAAGTAACTGGGAAAATCTCATCCTGTTTTATCTCCCAAGTGCTGATATCCCCATTTCTTAGCAGCCAATTTAAGCTGTTTAGAATGTTCCACTATGGCAGTGGTGGGCAGATGCTATCCCAAAGCCACTCATCTGTAGATCGTTCTCCCTACTGTCACAGCTCCTTCGTAACTGTGACTCTGCCACTGTGTAGTACTTCAGACTTTGAACTCATTTTGGTTAGGACCATTCACAACACCTTCATCTTCCCTGGTAAATATGTTCACTTCTGGCAACGAACCCTAGCACCAGGCTGAAGGGTATACAACTGGGCTTGTACATATTACAAAACCATGCATATATGCTGCGTACCCAGGGTATTTGTCCTGTGTGGGATGACTGAAGGAGTTTAAGGACACAAAAATCTGATGAGATACTGATTGAAGTATGGCAGACGGAGTCAGACCTGGTATCTATATTGCATGCTGTAGAAGACCTTCAGATCAGCTACAGTAAAAGCCATACTGAGGTGCTTTTTGAGGAAGAACTACTGGATTTGCTCCAAAAGAACCCAGGATTGATCCAATATCTTTCCAACATGGGTGATGAGGGGAAGGGATCAGGTCCTTAAAACTCAAGCTAGTTCAAATTTTCACTCATTAAAAGAGTAATGTGAAGATTTTCCAATTTTTATGCCCATTGGGCTTTAATATGCATGTCACTTGATACCATAAGTACAGAAACAACACTAATTTAAAGGTAAAAAGGGAGAAGAATAATTTCAGGGAAACTGTCTTTTTGTGGCTTGCAAACAACAGCAGAAACACTTTGTACTTGTATCATCAGGTGCTACTGCAGTTTCGGTTCTGGACACTGTTTCCATATGTTTCAGGAGCATAATTATGGTAACTGAAATTATAATTGTTTTGTCACCAACCACTCAGTTGAATATCTTGATTAGCTAATTGGTATATTATTATCCCACAATAGGATTCTAACCCTTTTTCCCCAAAAATTTAATTTGTGAACTACTGGTATGTCTAGTGTTTGGGAGGTGTTTTTAATACTCCCACAGTTTTCCTATGGCTGTGTTGGACAAGCTGAAAATCTGCTTTCTGAATAACAGAGCTAACTTTGCCTTGGGAGAGATGGTTTTCGTATTGGTCGTGCAATGCACTCCCATCTTGTTATGGCCAACCAGTGGATCAGTTATGTCTAGATAAGCCAAGATCCTAGGGGCATGTCAAGACAAGACTTTTTAACTGTCCAAAGAGCAAACCTAAAAATGTGTGATGGGAACACACCTGACTGGAAGCTTAATGCTCTGTTCCAATGTCATTAGCAGTTCAATGTGTTGCCAGTCATGCGGACAGACAGGCTACATGCAAGGCCCTTGTTTGGAGTTGGGAAAGGCATCTGAAAGAAATACAGTCTCCTCACAACTCTCAGAAGGTCAAACCAGTTGATTTCACTGATTCCCAGAACAATCTTTCTTGGCAAACGCTTGGGGAAAGTGCAACTCTGTGGACTGGGACTTGATTTGAATAATTGATTTCAGCAAACACCCAAATTTGGATTTTACTAATGCCTTTAAAATGGAAATGGCAACTAGACTCTGCAAAAGACCTCTTCTCTTTTTTTATAACCTCTTGCCCCAGATGTTTTAGACTTGGAAACACAAAAAGAGAGAATTTTTAAGAGCATAAGTGCTTTTTATTTTCATAGTCTTGAAACTTTTCCGCAGTGTTTTAATTCTTTAATGGTACCATGAATTTGCATAGCTCTATTTTACTGAGCTTCTTTGAGACATTTCAGAATATAAGAAATGAAATGTTTTTTAATTACTCTGTTGTTATTGGAAAGCCTTATTGTCTTGTACACTAAAACTGTAGATTGTCTCAGAAACAGCTATAATATTTTGGAGGGAAATGTTCTGGAGAGACTGAAACATATTTGCAATGACTTGTGACTTCTTTTCCCTTTTGCTTTCCTTTCTACTGTAATTACAGTATTGATTAGCTCTGTATGATTAGTCATTTCTAAGTGAACATAACCTGTTTCGACTGGTTAAATCAACAATCAAGAAGTCTTTACTGATTTCTTTAGTATTTTGTACTCATTAGAAAATAACCTATACAAAAATCACCTGGTGCTTCTGCAGACAACGAATACATAGGTGTTGTCTTCTTATTTTAAACTCCATCTCCTTTCTGACACTGATGTAGTTCAGTGAATTCTGGATTAGTCATCACCTTTTGTTTTTTTCTACTGATGAATACAACCCTTAAAAAGGTGAAACATTAGAAAATAACTTTGAGAGGCTCATACTTCAGAAATTTCAATACTTCACTTGTCATCACAGACATGATCTGTGACTTGCAAAAGTAATATTTTAGTAGATGTTGCATTGCCATGGAATAGAGATGTCCATCTATGAATGTCTTTAATTTTCTATCTATTTTGTAAAGTATTTTAAACTCTTTAAAGCATAACCATATTTTTAAGGTGCATCTAACTGCTGATATATTTAGAACTCTTCACATAAAACAATGCTTTGCTAGTAATGTTTTCAAATCTGTGAAATTAAACACATTTATTGCAAGAACAATTCTGTCTAGATGCAAACTAGCATATTTCCAGTGAAATAAGTGGAATTGTGCAAAAACGTATCAAGAAAAATTCTTCATAGTTTGCATTCTGTACTGTTAATACAGAGCTCTTATTTGTGAAATATTATGGACTTTCTAAAATCATTGCTCTTTCATGATGAAAAGCAAACCCATTTTCCAGTCTATCCTTAGCTCTGGGAAGAGGGAGGCGTTGACTGTTTGTTCATTACTGGATATTCTTGTTAACTCTTAACATATTGCATCTGTTGTATATATCATTATTATGTATAGAAATACATAATAATGCCCCCAATTTCTCATAAATAAAAATATTATTTAGGCAACTGAAAAATAAAAATCATATGAGAATGGAGTGTATGTTTCCATTATATCTGATGCCTGTTCTGTGAGAAGGATTAGCTTTTTTGTATCATCCAGCACAATTTCCTTGTTCCTTAGAGACTTCCCTGTTAGTTTGTTTACAACATTGGCCCAGAAGGCCTGTCTCTGTCTTTCCTGGATTGTTTTGATTTTCCCATGTTTACCACTTGAGAATTTACTGTAAGCTCACTAGAGAGATGGAGGTAGGACTTCCAACAGAGTAACTGTAACATCATTGTCAAAACATTGCTGCATACATAATTCTCTGGGCTCACTGTGTTTATGGAAGCTGTGGAGTCTCATAGCTGTGAACGCATCTTGTGCCCTACAGGTATGCATCATGTCAGCTACTAGTAATGGGAAAGGAGCAGTGCTTCTATACGTCTCTCTCCTATCTCTCATATTCAAGTAAATCTGGATCGCTCTTCAGTCCATGTTCATTTAATCCCAGATTTGGGCCAATGCAGATATAATAGTGTCCTATGACTAAGATCAGGACTCTGCTGTGAAAGAACAGGAAGAAATAGTAGGTCCATGCCAGTAAGTGTGTTTAAATAAATAAGTAAGATAGATACAGGCTGGTGCAAGGGTAGCTTGAGACTCCTTACCTAATACAGTATGAGTATTTAAATAAATTATGTTTGTGTAGATCAGAGGCTAAAGTTTATTTAGAAACTTGTCCTGGTTTTGGCTGGGACAGAGTTAACTTTCTTCATAGTAGTTAGTAAGAGGCTATGATTTGGATTTGTGCTGAGAAGGTAGTTGATGACATACTGATGTTTATAGTTGCTGTCAGCGCAGTCAAGGACTTTTCAGCTTCTCTGCTGTGCCGGTGTCTGCAGATGCAGGAGAAGCTGGAAGGGAGCACAGCCCCAGTTACTAGCCTAGGATTTGACCTTAGGTTTAGGATTGAGACCCAAACTGGTCAATGGTATATTCCATATCATCTATATCATTCCCAGTGTATAGATGAGGCTCTGTCCGGAAGTCTCTCTCTCTGGATCATCTCTTTCTCTCTTCGGGTCATCTCTCACTCTCTCAGTCAGCTCTTGGTCTCTCAGACACTCAGCTCTTATTTCTTTTACAGGATTATGGTTTTGGGACTCTCCTTGCTCTGGGATTGTTAGCTGGGGAGGGGTTGAGCCTTGATCATTGGGTGGTGAGTAGTTGCACTGTGTATCACTCATTTCTATATTTTTATATTTATATACATTGCTATCATTATTATTTTCAATTTTATTGTAGTTTAGTTATTAAATTGGTCTTACTTCAATCCACGAGTCTCTTTTCCCTTAAACCCTTTAATTCTCTCCCCTGTTCCTGGGAGGTGGGATGGTAAGCTAGTGGCTGTCTGGTGTTTACTGCTGGACAGGGTCAAACCATAACAAAACTGTCACATCATAAGTTATTTTTCATCATGACATTGGGACTACATAGAACTTTCTGACTAATTCAGCCCTGATTTATATTTCAGCACCTTTTTGTCTATGACCGTTTAGCTCATCTCTATAGCTTATGGGGTTTTCAAGTAGCCTTCCAGAGTAGTCTGAGAAAAGCTGCACGGATTTTCAGCTGTTGTGTTCTTTACTTAAACACCTCATTATATTTCTAGTTTCATATTTGAAAATGACATGTTAATCAAAAGTTACTTCCAAAGATATTTCAGTTTTAAAGTGGGAATAATTTTTTACTGCAAAAAAAAGCAAAGAAAGAAAAAAGTGGACTCATGCCTACAACTATGAGCACAATACCCAAATTAGCAAACCAAGAGGTAGTCAGGTCACACACTGAAATTAAGAAAGTTGCTGGTTTTTTCCCTCCCCTCCCCCTTTTTGGTCTCAGATCTTCTTCAAAGCTACAGTAAATGGTTTTACACAATGACTGAGTCTTAATTTATTCCATTTTAATTATTTAGCATTCATCTATATGATACTGGAGAATTTTATTTCAGGATAAAACATTTATCATGAATTTTTTTCAGGGATATAAGTCTCAAGACAAAGTTATTTGTTACACAGTTTTTTCCATATTTAGCTTGATAAATCAGGCCTTAGTGATTAGTTGTTATAGTAATACAGGCTGCAGGGGCCCTACGATATCAGATAACTCTGAGTTCTGTCAAAGCCCCTAGTGTTCAGAGGAATCCTTTACACAGTGTAAAAATAAGGTCAGTGTGCTTGCTATTTTTGGCATTCATTACAGGAGAACCCTGTGTAGCACAGAACAGATGCTCTAAGTGAGAATTACATTATATGTCTGCAAAGGCAAAGTTTCTTTTTGCTTTTAGACATTTCTTGAGACATGAGAATTTATTGAAATGCATATTGTTTCAAATGGCTAGGAAGGGAGATCAACTGTTACAGTGGAAACAAGACAAATACTGAAAGAGATCAAAAAGGGGCAGGAATGTCTCTAGGAGAAAAAAGAAGAAGCAAGTCATGTTATCTTTATAGTGAAAAAGGTGGAAACCAGTAATAGAGTCTGTCTGCTGTATCCACGTAGCTCAAGGGAACCGAGAGAGAGATGGGATTGAACTTGTCCCACATTGGTGAGCAAATCAAATCCTGGTGCATTTTCATCAACTGTCAGAAACAGACACATATTTCTTTGGGGCCAGGCAGGAAATTAGGCTATTAAGTTACAGCTTTTTCACAGAGCCCTTGTCATTCTCTTCTCCTATCCTACAGATGTTCTATCAAAGCAAGTCATTGTAACCATTTATCTTTCCAAACTTAAAATACTTTTTTCCAGAACTAATTTTTTTTCCCTCAGTACTTGAGGTCTTTGTACTCTGTGTCTTGCTTCCCTGATCTTGTATGGATCTGAGATTAATTTGCACTAGCAAGGAGTTCAACAACAAAACCAATTTCAATTGGGTCAGGTGAGGTCACTCCCAGCTCAGCAGTGTGAGGAGAGAAATAGATTATTATCATTCTGTGAACACTGCTTCTCAATATGGAAAAAAATAAAATAAATTGTCCACCTTTACAATAATTTTCATAACACTGGAAACCATGAATTTTTTGTTACTTTCTTCAACCTTGGTATAGCCATCTGGATACAAGTAATTTGTGCTACCAAAGGTCTTGTATTCCCTAAGAAGAAAGGAATAGAATTACTAACTGACTGGTTTCAGTCATTTCACTAAAAATGTGGCACTGTTGAACTGATACAGCAATACCTTTGACTGATAGATCTTTTTATATCCTTGGCACGTAGCAGGTGTAAATTGAACAACAACATCCCCTCTGTTAGGTATTCCATGCACCGTATCACAAAAGGGCACTTATAATGAGAATTTAAGTTATACCTTTAAAGAAAAGATTTTAGATTAAAAAAATGTTTAAATGTTTAAAATTTAATTTACGGGAAAGAAAACCCATCCTTTCTACAGCATCTGTTACTTAGTGTCTATCTTATCTCATAGCTTTGAAGGAAAAAAAAAAAAAAAAGAAGCAGCACCAGCTTAAAATCGTTAATAAACCATTAGTATTTAATGTGAACTGAATTTTAATTACTTCTCCCATCTGATACAGAATACTAGTTAAGAAAATGCTTTGGGTCTCTCTGCAGCACGTGCATGCCTGTTCATACAGAATCAGATTTTCAGGTGAGTTAGAGCTGTACAGTTCCTTTAGCTTTAGGACAGCTGTATAAACCTGTGCTAGCTGAAGATCTGGCCCACACAGGCTAAGAAGAAGGTGAAGTTGCTTAACTGAAATTGCTGGGCCATGTCCTTGATTCTGCTCTGTGCATCTTAAATTTTTGTGTCGTCTGAGCTGAAAAGTGATGTGTATGACCTTAGGCTTTTTAAGTCAAAATCTGTATTCTGATGTCTGTGAAATAACATTCTTTGGAGTTATAGGTTTCATATATTTATGTTGAATAAAAAAGAAGAACTGGAAGTACTTTAAGAAGATTCCTTTATGGAAATACAGTTTTTTCAGAAAAAGAAAAGAAAACTATTAGAATAATTTCATTTGTTGTATAGCAGCCCTGCCTTCAGGTGTTGACTTTAATCAGTTTAATTATATGCAAAAAAACCCAGATATTCTGGGTCAAATTCTCCCCAAGTGTATTTTCCCTGAAATCTGTGGAGTAACATCAGCAATGAATCTGGCATAATGATCTCAAATTTCCTCCATTTCCTCTTTGTGTTATCAAAACATGAAAAATGAAACAATCCTATCAACCACTCTTTACAGAAAAAGACCATAGATATATGTTTCTTTATCTACAAGAGTTTGAATTAAATCCTCCATCAATATAGGCATAATTTTACTCTTTGTTCAAGTAGAGTTTAGATGGTTAACTACCTGACCATCACTGGAAAAAACCTAACCTGAAAAAGCCTATAGTCTAAGTTTATTTTATTGCAAAAAATAAAATCCTTTCTTCTCTTAGTCAGGGCCAAAGTTTTTAGCAAGTGTTAAATAAGCTCTTGACTGTGTACTGGTAACAGACAAGGTTTCTTAGAAACAAATTTGCCTTCATTGCCATGTATTCAATGTTTAGCCACATACCTCCCTTTCAAAATATCATTGATTACTACCCAAGCTATTACATTGCACAGAGCATTGAAAATGTATCCCTAAATGCTTTGGTATTTGGCAGTAGTACATTTTAGGCTTTACACTTACATAAGGCTTTTACATTTTCAAAGGACTGAGTGAAGACTGCCTGACTACTTTCTCATTGTTCTGTGAACTAACAGTAGTTCAGGATTAATCTCTCAATATTACAGATTTTTAAAAAATGGATATAAAGAGTATAAATGCGGGATCTGCACACATAGCTGCCAAATTGCCATTTCAAGCCAAAACTGCTATTCCAACAGTTCATAATACAAGATACTCCTAAGTTTCCATTGTAAAATAATATAGGTCCTTATAGTAAAAAACTTGAGCCTACCTACTATGGTGGGTCAGTGTGAATGCCTTGTAAGCCTATGAAAATGAGACAAGCATACATTACTACTTCCAGAGAACGGTTCTCCAGTCTATAGTTAGACGTTACCTAAGGGCTTCGTGAGAAAGCTTTTAATAGCCCTTGTAAGGATTCTTACAAAATGTAATTTTATCTTTTTTTATAAAATTTTATTTAACTTAATTTTTTGTAGTTTTATATTATTTTAGTGATTTATAATGTAAAATAGTTTAAAATTTATACTATTTTTTTTTATAAAACATATCTATAATTTTAAGCTGCTTAGTATGAAACTCACTCACTGGAAATTGCACAATAACGTTTGTATTAAAACTAGATTAACTGATAACTTGATTTGTGCCATTCTTCCTTCAGGGGCAAATCCAAAGTCCATTTGGTGTTAGTTAGCTTTGGCTCAGATGCAGGAGAGACCATTGCAGCTCCCGTTATAGTTAACTAAACGAATCTTCAGATTTTATTAGCTGTTAGATCACATCTACAAACATCATAGGTCATGCAACAAGCTTAGGGGATAGGATGTTGGTGGCAGAGGAGGTACTAAGCGGGCTTTTCGGTGAGAAAACAAAGGATATTTTCAGGAGACTACTTAGAATTGAAAGCTAGTGTTTAGTCTAGGTTCATATTAATCATCTGACAGTAATCAGACTGGAGTCTGATGAGCATGAAGGCAAGAATGTAAAATTAAATTTCTGAATAGGTCAGGAAGTTGTTGACTATTTAAGTGACCGTTACACTAGTGTACCTGCTTTTTCACAGCAGAGATCTGTGTTAGAGACACTCTGACTCAGTGAGATCTTTGGGTCTCACTTGGCTTTACACTGCTGGAATACAACTGGGTTAAATTAAGCTATTCTTTATTTACACTGGTGATCACAGATCAGATCAGCCTTGTATTTTCCAGCGAAGCATGAAACTGTAGACTTGATTATTTGTGAACAAGTACTGCTTGGATGAATAAGCATGCTTACTAATGGCCTGGCTAAAATGGCTAAACACAGATAAGATAAATTTCACCCTGCTTGCTTAATTCTTGCTGTTTCAATTAGATGTGGTTTTTTTCTTGCTCTGTCTCAGCCCATTCTATTACTTTTCCTATTTGTATCACACTACATTGCTGAGAAGCCTACACAACCATCATTCTCTCTGTTTGAAATGAGAACACTGCAAAAGATGACAGATGTAACTTCTTAATATTAAGTTGATAAAGTCTATAAAGCTCTTTTGTATTAAATGGACTGTAGAGTTACTAATAATATCCGTAAATTTTTCAAGATATAGGGTCTACTTCAAGTCTTGAATAAACTAATCTCTATTAACTCAAGATAATACTAATGAATTAATGTTTCCACATGGCGAAGAAATGTATGTTTCCATTGGAATACACTAGAAAAAAGACATCTATTTCTTTGTGACTAAATTGCTTAACCCAGTCCACCAACTACCATTTGCAGAAGAAGTAATCCATTTATATCTTTATTAAAAGATTTCTGCTCCCCAGCAGACATTTGTATTGCCAGAGCACTACTTTACCTTCAGAGTATGGCTTTACAAACTGGTGACAAAAACTCACAAAAGGGTAATGGAAAGACAAATTCAGGGGAGTGATATGGTAAAGGGGAACACATCCTGGGGGAAATACACTTTGGGGACAGTTTTACTAAAATTTGACCCCAGGCACAGCAATAATGTAGGCAGATTAATCTGCATACAAGTAATCAAATCCATGTGCAATACTGTATATTTCAGAAATAAAAATATGGGGATGCTTCTGATGGGAACTGATATCTATCCAGTTGTCAGACTGAATTCATAGTTGTTTTTTTTTAGAATTAGTGTTTTCTGGTTTTTTAATGTGCACCACTTATAGTACTTCTTGCTTTACCTTCTTCTCTTTCTGCTGCATTTTAATTTTCAATTTAATTAATAAATTATTGCTTTTTTATTGATGCTTTTTTTTTAACCAATTCAAGTTTCTTTTACTTTAGTCTGACACCACTGAATTCTGTGATCATGGAGTAAAAAAACTAATATAATAGATCTTTTGTTGTTATTGCTCTAGGCCTTGGATTCACCTCACTTACTTTAGTAATCTTTAGTAATCTTATAAAGACGCCAAATTTAGAATTTCCATTAGCTATTCTAGAATCCATAGAAAGAGACAGATGTATCCTGGGGAATGTTAAACTCATTGATCTGGGTGGTTGGAGTGGGATTTGTGTATTTATACAAAGAGAATGAGAATAGAGGGGAAAAGGGACATATTCTGGCTATGAATGAGACAAGAAGTTGGAGGGAAAGCAGATGAATAGATTATACGCAGAAAAATTATAGACTGTAATTTCAAAAAAGATTGCTAAAATATCTACATTTTCCAGTTAATTGTATTAATAGTTTAAGGCAATGTGTTTTCAGAATTTTTCTTGCTGGAGAGACCATGTGAGTGAGAAGCTGTCATAAGTTTAATGTTTGGGTTGCTGCTTATTTGGAATGTCTGAAATGTTAGCTTCATTTCATGTATAGTTGGTAATGAACACTCTTCCATATGCATGACAATATATGAAAATAAATTCTTGCAAAATTGCTAAAATGCATGCAAAAATAATTATTACTTGAAATCAGAGAGATTAATAATAATGAACTCTTAATGTACTTTTTATTTTTTATCTTATTGCCACTGTACATGATGAAAAACAATTGAGATCAGTAATGTTAAAATAAATACGGTCTCACCTAAATGTTATGAAATATGGGCCCAAAATACTAATATTATTTTGATTTTAGATGTAGAAATCATTTGGATGCAATCAAATTATTGGTTTTTTTTTTTTTTTCCTGTCTATGTACTAATTTTGAAGGCAAATTTGGGGGGCTGTGGCTGCAGGCATGTTTCTCTCCCTTCAAATGTTGTGCTTTCTGGAGTTGAACTCAGCCAGCTGGCTTCCATTGATGCGAATGTCAATTCTTATCATTGATATTTTAGTAGCATTTCCTTTGCTGAGCTCTGACTCTAGTCTCCTGACTACCTTATGAATTCACCTTCAACTCATCTGTTTCATGTCACTCCAATGAACTTTAAATGACCTTCTCAGGATTCTTACCCTTACAAAGCACTTGGCAGCCATCTCCTATGCTAATTTCCATCAACTTCCATTTCCACTCCTTTCTATTATCAGCTTCCATAAGTGTTTTCTCAGCTGATTCATGAAATCTCAATGCAGCCAGTGATATCTGGTATATTACAGAATATTAGAGACAACTCCAGAGATCAAATCACTATGATGGGCTAAATAAAGCATTTTGGAAATAACAGTTGTTTATCTGCAACCTTATTGACATGATCCAGTCAAAGAGCCTGAAGACTTTGATATGGGGATGTTGTTTATAGTTTAACTAGTTTAAATTTGTTATTTTTCTGTTCAAATTACTGATGCTGAGAGATTATTATTGTGCACTACTACCTTATTTTGACATTGAAGATATTAGATCCTTTCATCTTTGCATGCTGATAGTGGAAAATAGTTTTCTTGTAGATACAAAATTAATGCAAAAGGACAAAGAAAATTTTTTTTGTCTTATGTTAGGTTGTTTCTAGAATAATTTTCTTTTTTTATGGATCATATAAAGAGGGAACACATAAACTTAGTTACATCTTTTTACCCTTCTAAGACTACTCAAATGAGCAGCTTAAAACAGAATAATTATTATTTAGGTTTTATAATCTTTGTTTCTCTTTCACAGTTTCCTCTGATTTGGCAAATAAAGCTAAACAAGCCATTTCGCTTCAGTATGTTTTGATTATTTGTGACTTCTACTGTCCTTTTCTAAATCTTTCTGGAAAGTGACTTTTTTTTTTTTTTTTTATAACTGTAATCTGAAATCAGAATTGACCTTTCATTGACCCTTGAACCTTAAATGATGAATTATATTAATAAAAAAAAATCCAAAATCTGAGTCTGGACGTAGCTTGCTCCAGTTGGTATCTTAAACAACCTTAATATTTGCTTAAGGCAAGTCTGATATTCTTACTGTTTTGTTGACTTTCCCAGTAGCGTGTCCACTGCTGCCAAAAATACGTCTCTCCACTCTTGCTGTTGCTGGATGCCATGTGGGTGTACTCAGTTTTCTCCTCCCCTCATTTCATTAAAAACTTCAGGGTCAGGGCCAGTTCCCACCAAAGATGCAGCTAATTGTGAAATATATTAAAGCAAAGCAAGAACTTACACAAACCACCATCCCCTTCCCAACTCTATCTCACATAAAGGAGATAGGATACAAATCTGGTGCTCTTACATCTTTGAGAAATGTCTGGTGCAAATCTTTCTAGAATTTCAATGGACTGTTTTGTGACTAAGCTCTGAAAACCAGAGTAAAACCTAGTTACTGGAAAGAAAGGTCAGAATCTTGTTTCCACCAGAAATTAACACAGTACAGTTCTCTGGCCCTTCAAGAACTAAGGACTTCTTTGCAAAGTTGTGTGCTTCCTTCTTTCCACTTTGCTTTTGTTTAGTGAGTGGCATTGAAATGGAAGGAAGGGGGGCAAACTACGGCTTGCTGTTGCCATCCTAGGCGGAGTGGGTCTTTCTGCAGCCTTATTTCTCCGTTAAACCTTGACTTTGAGATGTTCACACTACTTGATCTTCAGCTCTCTGTCCCTGTATGTTATTGGGCAAGTAGTGATAAACAAAAGTTAGTACTGTCAGACCCAAAACTTCTACGAAACATACTGAGTGGCCAACTTAAACTTCAGTATTCTGGGCATATCTAGTTCACTCTAAACACACTTGGAGACCTATACTTAGCCTTAGTATGGTTACATTTACATTGTATTTCATTCAGCGTTTCACTCTGTTTTTCCTATTGAAGGCCTGAACTGAGACATGCCTTTATTGCAGTCACATGAATGACTAAAAACAATTAAGAAGAACTTGGACTGTTATTCTACCAAGAGGAGAAGAAAAGACTGCTAATGCAACAGCCTTAAATAGATCTTGGAGTGCCTAGCTAAATGTGCGTCCTAAATATCCACCTTTGTTTGCTGCCAGGGACTTATACCTCGTATGCTTTTGACTAAGACCTCATTTCTAGTGCTGTGGGGATATTTGCTTGTCAAAATCTATCTGTGTCCAGAATTTATTAACAGTAAAATAGTATTTTTTCTTCTTCTTAAATGTTCAACCCCTTATGTAGCCAAGTTCAGCTGTGTATATAAATTCACCATTTTCATAAACAGGAAGTGTTTTTGTTAAAATGTTAATCTGCAAGAAAAGTACTGGAGCTTGTTCAGTGTTATAGAGTTCAACTGAAGGCCAATAATCCAATATATGTATGTTGGGGGAGAGAGAGAGGAGGATAAGGAGGAAGAAACCTATCTTTCCCTGGAAAAGAAATAAAAATAGCAGCAAATGTTATCATTTTCAAACTGTTACTAGCAACAGGGAGACGTGATCCAAATAACAAGTGAATGACTGCATGCACTGGTGCAAGATAAAGACCCCAGATAGGAATTTGATTAAGTATTATTATCAGCACTGTACAGAGAATGGCAGCCAGCCAGCAGAGCGTTCACTTTGCTGTCCATCTCTGCCTCTGGCTGACTGCTTATGCCAGTTGTCACAAAGGTAACCTGGAGATAGGACTGCACGTCAGATAGCAGTCATCATTTCCTCCATACAGGCTCTCCTTATACATTACTTACTGTTGCAGAGATCAAATTAGGCTGGCAGATGAAACTGTTCTGCTTTTTTGTTTGATATTCTTAGATTTTTTATTCCTCCTTCTCAAAGTTGAGATTTACAACCAGTGTAAACTTCTTCATATCTACTGTGTGACCTTTCCGCCCATAAAAGGAAAAAACTTGATGGTGGAGTGAGAAAACAGAGATACTTCTCCATCATCCTTTGACTTTTTGTGATTTGACTTTTTATCTAAATTTGGATTCTGGATGACAATTTGTATTATGGATAGAATTTTGAGTTATGATGCACACTTTTTTCTTATGCAGGTGAAATGGGACGGGGTAAAAATTGTTGGAGAGTACATGGATCCATGTTTCCTCCATTTTCCAATGCATATGTCTATATATACTATAAAGGAGAAACAAATACAGATAAGAAGGACAGAAACAAATTGCATTCATCCTGGAAAAAGGGGAAAGGTAACTTAGGCTTTGTTTTGGGGATAGTAATGTTACTCAGATCTGGCACTTCATTTGGATTGATACTGCTATCAGAAGATTTGCAGGATATTTACAGCAATGTCTGTAATCAAAGATAGCATAAATTCCCATAAATTTGACACAAGAAAACAGGAAACAATGAGAACAAACTGGAAAGAGTAAGAATAAACATTGTGCACATATTTGCTCAGAATATGGCCAGCTCCAGGAATTTTTGTCCACTCTCCATCTTGTTACAAAACATACTATCAGCAACTATTGGGCAGTGATATAAATTAGTGTTCTAAACGGAATAATGTCATCATCAGCCTAACAATGAATCACCTTTGACAGAGATGTTTCCACTTGCCTACTTAACAGTAAACGGCTGTGATGTAGGCATCTGTGAAAGGAATCTATTGAATTCTATTAAACTACATAACCAAAATATAATATTAAAGCAATGTGTCTGATGTATATATTTCCCCAAACTTCTAGTTTTACAGATAAATCTATGTTGTGCTACCATCAGTTTTTGCCTGACCAATTCAAAATAAAAGTCTTTTCTTAACTTAGCAATGTACACTTGAAAACAAAAATGGGAGACATAATTTCAATCCATTTCCTAGCCTAGTTCTGGGTTATTCAGTTGCACCTTTGTTCACAGTAACTGGAAATCTGAAAAGCAAGAAGACATAGACGAATGGACCAAAAGCAGCCCTGAAGAGAAAGACTTGGGGGTGCTGGTAGACGAGAAGCTCAGCATGACCCAGCAATATGTGCTTGCAGCTCAGAAAGCTAACCGTATCCTGGGTTGCATCAAAAGAAGCGTGACCAGCAGGTTGAGGGAGGTGATTCTCCCCCTCTGCTCTGCTCTTGTGAGATCCCACCTGGAGTACTACATCAAAATCTGGAATTTTCGGCACAGGAAAGACCTGTGCCAAAGGTCCATACCTGTTGGAGCAAGTTCAGAGGAGAACCACAAAGATGATCAGGGGACTGGAGTATCTCCCATGTGAGGACAGGCTGAGAGAGTTGGGGTTGTTCAGCCTGGAGAAGAGAATGCTCCGGGGAGACCTTCTAGCAGCCTTCCAGTAGCTAAAGGGGGCCTACATGAGAGATGTGGAAGGACTTTATCACGGACTACGGTGATAGGACAGGAGGTAATGGCTTTAAGCTGAAAGAGGGTAGATTTAGATTGGATATTAGGAAGAAATTTTTTCCTGTGAGGGTGGTGAGACACTGGAACAGGTTACCCAGAGAAGTTGTAGATGCCCCATCCCTGGAGGTGTTCAAGGCCAGGCTGGATGAGGCTTTGAGCAACCTGGTCTAGTGGGAGGTGTCCCTGCCTATAGCAGGGGGGGTAGAACTAGATGATCTTTGAGGTCCCTTCCAACCTAAATCATTCAGTGATTTTATGGTTTTAGTTGGATGTAGGTTCCTGTAAGAGTTGTTTAGTTTTGTCTGTGTTTGGCTATTCCCTGTTCATTGCACCTTATGTATTTCCCAATAGTTGATGACAGGAATCTTTCCAAATAAAATGAAATGTGTTTATAGTAATTCCATATATATAGTTAGATTATGCCTACCAGAAATGCTTCAAAGCTTCTAACTCCAAAACTGAGTAAGACTTCACAATGCTTTGCAGATGTGCTCTAAGGAACAAACGCTTAACTTTATTATGCACAGAGACTGCAATCTTCTAATATATTAAGGATGACAAAACCTCCAGAAAGTGTCTCAGCAGGAGATGAGATTCTGTAGTCTCTCACCCAAATGCTTCATAACTCTGCAAGAAGTTGTCATAAAGATAATGACTGACAATATAAGAAACTCATCTCAACTAAGCAAGCCAAGCAAGGTCTAATGCTATCTTATGTCACACACAGTAACAAAAGACTTTATTTTAATTTGAGACAAAGTATCTCATGTTAAAGCTGTGATTGTCTGCCTTACATCTGGAGCCATTTTGCAAAGCAGCCACTAACTTACAAGTTGCTACCTTCACAAGAAAAAAGCCAGGTACAGCAGTAAATTGCAAATTTATCCATTACATAATGGATATTGATCCACTCTTTGGGATACAGTTAATGAACTAATATCTGATTTTTTTCTGAATATACTCATTTAGTATGACCAGTAAAACAGATGGAACACTGTAGAATAATAGTATTTTCCAATGAAATGAACCACACTCAACATGCTTACACATTCATACAGACTGAAAATGCTTTTGTAGCTTTCATAACACGTTAGGGTTGATCTGGTGAAGCACTAAGCATTTCAAACTTTCCGTCAATCCCTGGCAAACACCATATTCTCTTAGAAGAATAAGATGTTTGTCATCGTCCTGGTCCTAAAATTGCATTTCCATGTTTAACTTCTGGTACTCAAAGTTGTATGATTTTCCCTGAATAGTGCATCTGAGATAAACAGCCATAGGAAAATCTAGGCTGGAAGGAGATCTTCTCAGGAGATACATAGACTAGCCCTCTTCAAAGCAGAGTAGCTAGGAAGTCACACCAGGCCAGATACTCAGCTCACAGAAACGAAAATTAAAAAGTAACTATGATGTCTCTGTAAAGTCTTACAGAATACAGCCAGAATCAGAACAACTACTGTTTTAAATTAATTTTACAGAAAACAGAATTTCATTTGGGCTGTGAAATATGGTCCCTTTCCAGACCCCCCTGCTTATGTGAATAGAGACCTTATCTATAAGTGCCCTATTTCAGGCACTAGGAGAAGTTTCAGCTTATTTTCAGAAATAAAAACCCATGTTGTCTACATGCTATGTGCTATTCATTTTCATAGAATCATAGAATGGCTAGGGTTGAAAATTCTAGTTCTGATCTCCTGCCATGGGCAGGGACTCCTTCCACTAGACCAGGTTGCTCAAAGCCTCATCCAGCCTGGCCTCCAGGGATGGGGCATCTACAACTTCCCTGGGAAACCTGCAACCTGTTCCAGTACCTCACCACCCTCACAGGAAAAAAATTCTTCCTAATATCCAATCAAAATCTACCCTCTTTCAGCTTAAAACCTCTACCCTTGTCCTGTCACTACACTCCCTCATAAAGAGTGGCTCCCCATCTCTCCTGTAGCCCCCTTTAGCTACTGGAAGGCTGCTAAAGGCCTCCCCAGAGTCTTCTCTTCTCCAGGCTGAACTCTCGAAGCTTGTCCTCATATGGGAGGTGTTCCAGCCCTCTGATGATCTTCGTGGCCCTCCTCTGGACTCACTCCAACAGGTCCATGTCCTTCTTATGTTGGGGTCCTTCAACCTGCTGGTCACACTTTTGATACAGCCAGGATATGGTTGTCTTTCTGGGCTGCAACTACATATTTCTGTGTCGTGTTAAGCTTCTCATCAACCAACATCCCAAAGTGCTGCTACTCAGGGCTGCTCTTAATCCATTGTCCTCTTAGCCTGTATTTGTGCTTGGGATTGCCTTGACCCATGTGCGGAACCTTGCACCTGGCCTCGTTGAATTTCATGAGGTTTGCACAGGCCCACCTCTCAAGCCTGTCCAGGTCCCTGTGGATGGCATCCCTTCCCTCCAGTGTTTCAACCACAGCATACAGCTTGGTGTTGTCAGTAAACTTGCTGAGGGTGCACTCAATCCCACTGATCGTGTCTCCAATAAAGATTTTAAACAACACCAGTCCCAATACTGACCCCTGTGGAACGCCATTCCTCACTGGTCTCCACCTGGACATTGAACTGCTGACTGCAATGTTCTGAGTGCGATCATCCACCCAATTCCTTTTCGACTGAGTGGTCCATCTGTCAAAGCCAGGTTTCTCCATTTTAGAGACAAGAATGTCATGTGAAGCAGCGTCCTTTGACACTGCTTTGCACAAGTCCAGGTGGATGATGTCAGTTGCCCTTCCCTTATCCACCAATGCTGTAACCATGTAGGCCACCAAAGCTATCAGGCATGATTTGCCCTTAGTGAAGCCGTGTTGGCTGTCACCAATCACCTCCTGATTTTCCATGTGCCTAAGCATAGTTTCCAGGGCGATCTGCTATTTTCTGCAATTTTGATATGTTCACAGATATGAGCATGAATTTCATCACTCATAAAAACACAATGGAAGGCAATTCAGAAATCAGTGAGTCATAAATGAATGCAACTCAGTAGCTTCTGTTTTCCTTTTGTTTCAGCCTAACGGGCACTAGTTTTAGTTAAGTGGATTTATCACTTCTGTCACAACATGTGTGACAGTTGCAGTATTCTTGGAGAAACTGCTTTCATGGAGCTGTTGAAAGCTGTTCATTTCCCTCACATGAGACCTAATGACCAGCTTCTGGCACACAAGTACTTCTGCAAATAACTCTCTGCAATGTCTCAGAAGGGTGTCCAGCGCTTCTTAAAAAGAGTCCTCAGCAGTTGATTTAATTAGTGGTGTTCATCAACTCCAAAAGATATCCAAAATATGTAAATTTAGCTGCTTTATCTTTCTATATGTGCATGTCATTCTGTACTGTGTAACTAACCGGAGTTAAGTTGCTTCACAAGCTGGGTGGGAGGTTTCAGAACACTTGGGAGCTTGATGCATAATAGCCATACATCACTATGGGTTTCTTTTTTCTCTTAAAATGTTCTAAACCCCATGTCAATTTACATAATTCCGGAGGGGGGGGGGGAAGGAATACTAGCTGTGGTGTTTTTACTAAATGTCAAGCTAGGTATATATATTAAACTTTTCTAGAATCATGCTCTATATTGTAATTTATCAGCATTCCCTGCATTGTCCCACAGATTCATATTGTACTGCTGTGACTAACTTAAATTTCACTGACACATATTTCATCTTTATATTTTACCGCCAATGACTAACCTCAGTATTGAAAGGAAAAATCTGCAGAACTCTTTGTATACCTCTATATATTGCCCTCTCTATGTACATGTGTTTCTTGTATAAATATAAAATTTTAATATGGAGAAATTTTAATATGGACAAAATTATTAAGTCATTATTTTCATCGAGGAAAGGAATAAAATTTATGGAGACCTGAAGAACAACAGAAGGAAAAGGCAGAAGCTTACTGAAACAGCAAGATTAATCATGGTGGGTTCTGATAGCAGAGATCACAAAGGAGATTTATAACACTTTCACTGCAAATTGATCTAATTCTCTGTCCTAATCTACTTAGTCCAAAGAGGTTTCCACCTATCTTCAGGCATAAAATGTAGTCATTCCTTTCTATCTGATAATCAGCATGTTTATTACTCATTCTAGTTGCTTAAAGACAGTATTTTCAGAAATAGTCCTGCACTACTAATGTCATCAGTAATATTGGAATAGCAAGGGAATAACCTCAGTCTTTGCTATGGGAGCTGTTTAACAAATCTAAAAATGTTAATCATGTCCAGGGCATTGTCACTTTCAGGGAACAGAGATTACTTCCAGTGACGTGCCCAGAAGCAATCTATTTAGTTTTCTTTTCATATGAAGTTGGGAAATAATGAAGGTTTTATTAAATGAAACTTAATTCATCACAGTAGGGATTTCAGATCTACCTGTTCCCACTACCAGGGGATGCAGTATAATTTAATAACAGTCTCTTTAGATTAGCTCTGTCTATTTGCACGTCACATTATTAAGTGTCTCCATGCCACAGTGTGTAGAGGATTTCAGAGACTGCTGTCTCAGCCTTTTTTATTTAAAAGAAAAATCCTATATTGATGAGTTGGAAACTATATTATTACAGTAACAAAACTGTAGGATAAGAACAGCTTAAAGTGATGATGTAAGCTTTTTGGTTGTGGTCCAAGGCACTAAGACTTAGTAGATTGCTAATGTTGTCTAGCAATGGCATGCTTTTCACAGAATCACACAGAATCACAGAATCACAGAATGTTAGAGATTGGAAGGGACCTCGAAAGATCATCTAGTCCAATCCCCCTGCCGGAGCAGGACACCTAGATCAGATCACACAAGAACGCATCCAGGCGGGCTTTGAATGTCTCCAGAGAAGGAGACTCCACAACCTCTCTGGGCAGCCTGTTCCAGTGCTCTGTCACCCTCACTGTAAAGAAGTTTTTCCTCATACTCAAGCGGAACCTCCTATGTTCCAGCTTGAACCCATTGCCCCTTGTCCTATCACTAGATGTCACAGAGAAGAGCCTGGCTCCATCCTCCTGACACTCACCCTTCACGTATTTATAAACATTAATTAGGTCACCCCTCAGTCTCCTCTTTTCCAGGCTAAAGAGACCCAGCTCCCTCAGCCTTTCCTCATAAGGGAGATGCTCCATTCCCTTCATCATCTTTGTGGCTCTGCGCTGGACTCTCTCCAGCAGTTCCCTGTCCCTCTTGAACTGAGGGGCCCAGAACTGGACACAATATTCCAGATGCGGTCTCACCAGGGCAGAGTAGAGGGGGAGGAGAACCTCTCTTGACCTACTGACCACCCCCCTTCTGATACACCCCAGGATGCCATTGGCCTTCCTGGCCACGAGGGCACAGTGCTGGCTCATGGTCATCCTGCTGTCCACCAGGACCCCCAGGTCCCTCTCCCCTACACTACTGACTTTTCCTGTCACAGTGACAGCTGCTGATTTTCTATTATTATCTTACTATTTTTTTAAGCATTAAAGTGTAATGATTCACTAGCCTATAATGTGGTAGCAATGTGTGAATTACTGTGGCTGCATTTGTACGTTCAGCAACATCTGGTTTACAGGTGTGAATATGTGGATTTTACAAATTAATACTTAGTGCATAATTTCTGAGTGAAGGAATAGAAATGGAAACAGAGAAATGTTCTTATCTATACAATGCTATTCCAATTCACTGTGAAATAAAAAAAAATAAAAAAAACCCCAGACAATACATACCTGAGTTATTTTTTATTGTTGTTTTTATTGGCTACTGTCATAGTTTTGGCAGCTATTTCTTTGTGTTGTTTTAACACCTCCATAATATCACCCTAGTATCTAGCCAGGAGAGCTTTTCCTGGGGAGAGTTATAAAAAGGTAGCTTAAACAAAGTGGTTTATTCATATGTGTCAGAAAAGCTTTGCAATTAAAAAAAAAAATCGGTTTACAATCTTAAGCACATAGTTAAGTGGCGTAATCAGGAACAACCGTTCCTCAGCCGAGTCCCTGTCCTGGTCCATATGCGTGTTCTCACTTTGTGCAGTATGCAGGACTTTGTGACAGCCTTTACCCTTGCTGCAGGCTGAGACTGAGGATGGTAACTGTTACCTGTGTTGTAATCCATTCCTGATGCATATTTTTCTGAGTCTGATCTGTTCATTAACAGGTGATCTCCCCAGGCCTTTTCTCATTTTGGTACACTGAATCCTTTGGTAAGTAGTGTTGGAGGAGTTTTAAAAAGAAGACTCACTTTGGAGTTGTATGGAGGGATGAAAGAATTGAACAAAGAAAGTGGACCAAGAAGGAAACACTGTCTTATTTCCTTCCCTTGTGATTATTTTAAACTCTTCAATTTTCTTGTAGAAAATTTATCAAAATTTGGGGGGGGGGGGGGGGGGGGGGTTGTTTGGGTTTCTTTCTCTTTTTTTTTTTTTCTTTTTCCCCTGTGTCTGTCCCGTAGAACTTAATGGAGTATCATATTCCTACTGTGCATCCTTGTAGAATGATTTGGAAGAGTCATGCAACTCTCTGCTAAAAAATCTATGTCTTTTAAGTACACTCCGTTTAGTTGCATACGTTCAGTCTATATTCAGTTCTCTGAAGCACTATCCTTCAGTTCAGTATTTCTGAAGCTATGGACAGTGACCTTACACCACAGACAGCATTTCTGAGATTTATAGTTGTAAAGGTCTAGAATGGAAAAGTCATTGTTCACAGAAGCCTGTATTTTTTGTCTTCCAGAAGTTCAGACTGCATCACACAGGATCAAGTAATTCAGTTGAAAATCTCAAATTGGCTTCTTCACAATGACAACATGGATCATAGGCTCACAGGAGAGTTAGTCTGGAAGGGACCTTTAGGTCCCTTCTCAAAGGAGGACTAATTTAAGATTAGGTTGCCTATGGCACTGCCCAGATGAATTTTTACTATCTTCAAGGAGGGAGAGATGGTGCTACCTGAACAACCCATTTCAATGTTTAACCAATTGTGAAGAATTTTTTCCTTAGCCTCTGCACAATAGTAAAGGCAAAAGAAATATTTAGTCTTGAAAAACTGATGTAGTCTATTATAAACAACCTGTATTTGAGAAAAGGAGATGAAATGTATTTCCAGAGCCTGAAATCAAGTAATTCTGTTAAGCGTCACTTTACAAAGGCAGACTCTTAAACAAATTAACTGACACAATCAGTGGGAGTAAGAAATACCTGATCTGTGTCCAACATGGTAATAGTTTCAGTTGAGTGAGGTCTTCACACAAAACAATAAGTTTAATAACTGAGCTTTTTATGTGGTGTTATGATAAATAAATTGGGAATGGCCCAAATGCAGTAACTGTTTCCCTTCAGATATTTAAACAGAAGGGAAAAAACAAACTCCCAAATAAATTACTTTTGAGATTCATGGGACTAAACTAAGTGAGCTTTTTAACAACCAAGATATGCAAGAGCTTTTCATTATAAAAAAAGGAATTATGTAACTGTTAGTTAACAAATAAGGTAGAAAGAAAGAATAATGAAATGTCAGTACTAATGCTAGATCTTTAGCTTCACACATGGGAGGTGCAAGTTCAAATTCACCTTCGCTTCCTTTGTGATCCTGGGCAAACAATGAAAAATCCATCTCTTATTCTGCAGCATTCTTTCTTTCTGCATCATTTCCTAACCTTGTTCATTATTTGTCTATTTTTTTTTCCTTAACTCCTCTGCAGAATCCTGACCTAGCCCCTTCCACTGTTAGAAAGGGTATTCGTCTAGTCATACGCCATATAAAAATGGAATTGTCTGGAAGATGAACTGGTTTGAATCAAGTAAAGATTTATCTTCTCCAAATACCTTTGCCTTTGCTGGCTGTCCAAAGGTATTCCCTCTTCCTATGCAATCCTTTCCTAGGGCCTCAGCCTATCTTACCCAGTCCTCTCATTCCTTGTACACCACACCTAGTACCTTTACAAGTTCTCTACTTTGTGATGATCAAATATTTGAATAAGATTTGATTCCCTCCAGAGTTTCTGAGTTCTGAGGGAAAATTAGGAGGTTAGAGAGTTAAATCATCATGGCAGAGGGAAGCTGAAAATCGACTGGACCTTGAGATGATGGGACAAATACTAAAGAAGTGGTCATGTGAGGTATTCAAACTGCCTGCAAGGTCAGCCTCCAATTTAGACTTAGAAATGCCTTAAAAATTGGGCAACTGTCTTAGCAAGATGATTCAGCATGATGAATGGGAGGTACTTAAGCAAATCAGAATGCTGGTTGCCTAAAAAGGGTGATTCAGGATTTCAGCACAGTGAGAATGGGCTTTAGTAGAGCTTAAACCAGAGAGGATTAGATCCTGGGGTCCCTGTGACCTCTTACTTGTTTTCAGATTTGATGTGGATTTCCATTGCCATCTCCATTCACAATCCTCAGATCTCAAAAGAGGCAGCCAGCTAAGACCACGGTTCAATAAGCACTGCTATGGAATTGGTGAGCTACTGGATAACTCAAATATAAAACTTTGTGCAGGCATGGGAACATGGCTGTCATGTGCTACATTGTATTGAACACTCAGTATGTAATTTATTCCATATTTATACTGTCATCCTGGCTTTATAAACTATGAGAAGACGTAAAGGATCAACACGCTGGAGGGAAGGGATGCCGTCCACAGGGACCTTGACAGGCTTGAGACGTGGACCTATGTAAACTTCATGAAGTTCTACAAGGCCAAGCGCAAGGTGCTGCACTTGGGTTGAAGCAATCCCAAGCACAAATACAGGCTGGGTGGAGAACGGGTTGAGAGCAGCCCTGAGGAGAAGGACTTGGAGGTATTTGATGAGAAGCTGAACATGAGGCAGCAACGTGCGCTTGCAGCCCAGAAAGCCAATCGTGTCCTGGGCTGCATCAAGAGAAGCGTGACCAACAGATTGAGGGAGGTGATCTTCCCCCTCTACACTGCTCTGCTGATACCTCATCTGCAGTACTGCATCCAGCTCAGGGACCCCAGCATAAGAAGGACATAGACCTGTTGGAGTGAGTCCAGAGGAGAACCACAAAGATCATCAGAGGGCTAGAGCACCTCCCATAAGAGGACAAGCTTAGAGAGTTGGGGTTGTTCAGCCTGGAGGAGAGAAGACTCTGGGGAGACCTTCTAGCAGCCTTCCAGTAACTAAAGGGGGCCTACAGGAGTGGTGGGGAGGCACTCTTTATCAGGGAGTGTAGTGACAGGACAAGGGTAGAGGTTTTAAGCTGAAAGAGGGTAGATTTAGATTGGATATTAGGAAGAATTTTTTTCCTGTGAGGGTGGTGAGGCACTGGAACAAGTTGCCCAGAGAAGCTGTGGATATATTCAAAGCCAGGTGGGATGAGTCTTTGATCAGTATGATATAGTGGAGGAAGTCCCTGCCCATGGCAGGGGGGGTGGAACTCAATGATGTTTAATGTCCCTTCCAACCCAAACCATTCTATGATTCTATGATCTAGCACAAAATCAGTCTTACAGATGAAAAAGATCTGATTTTACACGAGGTCTAACAGTCAATTTTTTTTTGTTCAAATGTGAACAAGTGTCATATAATGGTGTTGTAGATCAGGTGTCATATGGCTACAGAATTTTTAACCTGGTGCTAGAAGCAGTGGCTTCAGATTTACCACACTACCAAACTATGACTTCAACAGAATTCTTTCTTTGTGGGAGATACTACTGTCTAAAGTGCATCTGACTCTGCAATCTGTTTTTGGGACATTTTTCCATTTTCTGTCTTTTCTGTTTTCTAGAATGTTAGGTGTTATTTTGCTTATTTTGTCTTAGAGGCATCTTGCTTTTATACACAGACATTTTATATACATTATTATTATTATTAATAGTTTAACTAATCAAAGAGGTGAAAAAATCAGTTTGGGTTATTATTTACTCTTCCACTGCATGCAATTATAATTAAATTTGCAAACATTCTGTGGTTTTTTTTTTAAAGAAAAGGCATTGAGCTAAAATAAATCAATTGCGGCCTCCGTGCTCAGAAGACATGATAGATGACATTCTTCTTGATAACCTCCTCTCTTTTATAAAGTCATCCCCAGTAAGCCTGACCTTCTCTGCAGCCATCTCAGGAAGACAGTTCTTGCATCAGTATCAGCTCTAACAGAGTCTTGTTAACTGGTAGCAGAATCCTGTTCTGTAAAAGAAGCCCATTCAAATGAGATCCCCACCACTGCAGTCTACTATCTTCCTTAAATTAAGGAATACTCAGATGAGAGCCTTACCTGAACAAAACTTCAGTCATGATAACATGGACAGAGAATTTGTCACAAGCAGGTAGACTGTACAGTTTGGCTAGTATTCCAAAGTCACACTGATTTTCAGGTTTTAAGTTCTTGCTCATGCACACTGTTTCCATAGTCTGTCTTTCCGTCAGCAGTGATAGTAGAAGGTGTTCAGTTTCAGTTAGACTTAAGCTTCAAGTGCAGTGTAAGAAACTATTTCATAACTCTGCAGGAAAAAAAGAATGGTTATGTATGAAGTTATTATTAATTCAGCATTCAATTTGAACCAAAGGCAATGAAGAGCCATAATGTTTTAAACAGAAAAAAAATCCCTCTGTTCTGACATTGCTGAGATGTTTTCAGCCATAAATAAGAAGTTATATTTCTTTTCATTTTATTACTCTTGTCATAGATTTAAGAGGAGGGAGTGGTAAGCAGGAAGGGAGGAAAGGACTTGTTTTTCAGTGTGTTTGCTTTGAAATCAGAAACATTAAATCACAGAAAAAAAAGAAAGCATATAAACTGTAGCGTGTAGAGGCTTAAATACCATATGACTGCTAAAGAAGAGTAGAAGGGAACTTAGTGCATCTCCGCAGTTGACAAGTGAAAATGATAACCATGACATGGAAAGTAGATAAAAGACTGAGAGCTGCTAGTAGTAAACATGGAGAACTGACATTTATTCCAATGTGACAGGCAAAGAACAGACAAGAGTACTGAACAACAACAAAAAAAAATCTTTATATATATTTTGTGTTTTCTTCCGGGCTGACACCTTTTCATCACTGTCAGAAAACCAATGAGAAGGTAACCTTGTAAAATATAATATTTTTCCTAAGACATACTGAATACTCATGACCTTTCAGGAGAGCTTTCACAGCTTGTTAAAATGAGTCTAGAGACAGCAGCATGAAAGGGGATGGGGGAAGGCACTGACTTACACTTCCCAATTTACCCTCGATAACTGAGATACAACTTACTCTAAACATTGTCTTCTAAGTCACTGATGAAAACAGGACTTGTTCATTAGAAAGTTCTTCAGACTGAGTTTTTCAAAACTTCTATCATTATGAAATCTTAGTGCCCCATGATTTGTAATGTATTTATCCTTTATGTTGTGCCCCAAGAGAGGGAAATGTTATGTCCCTTCTCTATGTATGGGAAAGGGAAGCACAGAAAAGAAAAAACTTATATGCTGAGTTTTGTTGCCTAAATCTCACATAACTTCTGAATTCAGTAAAAATCTAAATATCTTTGAATAGCTGACCTGAAACAATTTGCCTAGCATCATACAGGATGCTTATAGTTAAGTCGTAAATACTATGTGATCCTTAAAAAGGATTGCTGACCATGACGATATCAGTAGTCAGAAGTTCACCTGAAACTGGTGATCCAGACACAGATGTTGTATAGCTGTGATTGTAACACAGTCAGCCTCCGCCACTGCTGTTGAAGCTGGCCCAAGTCTCTCAGGGAATGAGAAATTTATCGTTCCAGGAAGTCAGGGAGTGAATATGCAAGAAGGAACTTGATTAGCCAACCACATCAAAGAAGTTACTTAACTATGACAGAAGAAGGGAGGCATGAGGAATATTTACCCCAGAGTCTGTTTATGCATTTTACAGTAAAGAATAAAAACATCAGATATGGTGCAAAGCAGCAGGAACAGAGACAAGAACCAAGGGCTACACTTCTGCATAGGAAGAATACTACTGCAAACTGCAGCACACTTGCAGTTTGTCTTCCTATTGCTGTCCTGGCTATGCAGGGGTTCAGGCTGTGAAGGTGGAAAAAGTCTAATTCTACCTTGAACACCCCAGTAAGGATTAGAAATTCCAATTTAACAGCTAAAAGCTGCTTTTGGTTCTGGCTATACTCAGCATTCTTCTGCCTGTCTCTGTGAATTTAGGGCTTGCTGATTTTGACTAAATTCTACGCATTCTAAAAGTGTTAAGTCCACTGTCTTTTTTTTTTTTTTTTTTTTTTTTTTTTTTTAAATTAGCGTTTGTCTTTACTGCAGCAGCATCTGGGAATAAACTTAGCATATGCATTATTGCTATTACATTAAATGCCAGAAAGAGCCTGAAGCAAAGAATCCATGATGTATCAGAATGCGTGTGGCCATATTCAGTATGTATTTCAGATGGTTAGCACAGCTATAAACTGGTTTTCCTCCGGTTATGAAGAGGCTAAATATTACCCCAAATTAAGTTCTACCAAACACCAGAAATGTTAGTTGTGAAGTGCTGCAGAGTTGTACTCCCCACTAACTATTTAACACTATTCTTGGCAGCTTTCCTTTTTGAAAAATGGCCCAGTGCTTGGAACCTCTGATTGAGGAAAGAACCACATGCCTGTGAGGCTACTTGGGAAGCAACACAGGACAGAGTCTATGAAGATGGCGTAACATTTTGATCCTATAATATAAGGGAAAAGCTCCAAAGACAGGCAAGAAAAGACATGGGTATTAGAGCACTGAAGAATCCTCCATACTATCAATCTTCTTTTAAGGATTTTATATTTTAAAAAGTCTTAAGGGAGGAATTTAAAAAAAATTGCTTTGATCCTGGATAGAGAAAAAGTATTAAGGATGAAGAAATTTTTGATCTGGGAAAGGCAAATAATAACAAACTCAGTCTTGTGAGGGAAAAGGTTCACTGAGTTATTAATTTGTGTCAGTCAATCACCTCACAATCATTACATTCAATGTGAAGTAATGGTTTAGATAAATTCCTCAAAAATCTGTGTCAGCTTGAAATTACTTATATCTCATCTACATTTAGCTTGTATGGATCTTTTGCAGCCAGATGTTAATCATCTGGTTTTATGAAGGAGGCATGAAACTAACATTACCTGCATTGATGTTGACAGCAAGATACATGGCTTATGATTTTCTGAATGGACTTAATCTATTTTTTGTAAAGGATGAGAGAATGCTACTGGAAATGAGGTGAGCACTACTAAGACAGAAAAGTGATTCCCCTTCAAGCCTTCCAGAGAATATTTCAGGGAGAGGATTTGAACAAGACATATGTTGATTTACCTTACAGCTTACTGACCTTACAGTCAGTCTTGGGACTTCTGTACTAAGCATGTCACTTTGTTCTCAATTTTATTAAAAAGATAAGGCTTTTGCAATATAAGCTGTGCTATAAAGGGCTGGAGCAGGAAAGCCTTCCATATTTATAATTTGGAGCTTTCGCAATGATGCATATAGAACTGAAAAAAAAAAAAAAAAATAGATAACACCTGCTTCAGAGTGCAGGGTGAAAATCTTGCTTCCCAATTTTGAAGAGTAGATTGACACAGAAATCTCTAGGATGAACAAACAGTAGAGAATCCATCACTAGCCTGAAAAGCATGCAGGCATGTGGCTTTTTACAATGAGGAGAATCTAATCTGACTTGAGATATTTGTTATGTAAAATTCTACCTTTGAGCATCCCTTATTGTCTGCAGAGACCTACAGGCTTTTCTAGTCAGTAGTTCACCTGAATCTAATTTTACATGTATCTGGTTTTTGCTACTAACTAGAGTACGTAATCAGTTCTTGTATAGGTATGTAAATTGCAGCCTTCTCAGTCTGGACAAATGGCAGTTGCTGTGTAGTGTAGGATCATGTTGAGAAGAATCTGATTTATTAACAGTGAAAAGCACATTGAAAATACTTGAATATTTCTGATAACATGTTAATATATGTAACTAAAGTAAGTTTTAAAAAGGTTCCATAGATTGCTCAGGGCCTGATAACTGAAAGATCAGATGTTGATACCTTAAAAGAAAGAACTTTCCACATATTTCATTGTCACTGGTGTGCTCTAGTCTGAATCCATTTTGGCTTTCGCAACAGTCTGAAAAAAAATTAGAGGTTTACTTGGGGCCTTCTTGATAAGGCAATATGTAAAGCATATGCTTCTTTGCAATGTGAAAAGCAGTTTTCATTCTCTGGCCATGAAAATGAAACAGTGAGTATCTAAACCTAATAATGTTGGGGTTTTTTTCTCTCTTTTTTCTTCTTTTTTTTTTTTTTTTTTTTCCAGAAAATATGGCTGAAACTGAGAAGAGGTAGCAGAGAATGACTGCAAACGTGTATGTCAGTGCAATGAACAATTCCACAAAGCAAACCCAATTCAGGGCAGTAATAGATTGACCTGTTAGATGACCTGGCTTCAGAAAAAACAGACAGGCTGTCAAGTACCTATAAAATAGGCAGAAATAGGTAGTCCATTCAAAATGGGAAAGGAAACTGCTTCTATATACAGGTCCTACACAATTTTTGTCACTGGTAACTTCCTTTAATTTTCTGCAGTCTAATGGAGAGAACTGAAAAAGTAAAGTGAGATATTGAATGTTAGAAGAGGTGATAATACCTTCAAAGATTAGGTAAGGCAGAGAAATTTCCACAGCAAAAAGACAGAAGAAATCAACAGGACAATATGTGAACTCAACTATAATTTTAAAAATCTAATTTAATTGAAATGAAGAACTGCAGAGAAGGAAATTTTTTGCATATATTTTCAGATTCAAGAAATCACAGCTGTTGTGCAGGTTCCCTCTGATCAGAAGATGAGAAAGAGGATAGACCTCACTTCTCACACATTAAATCACACGTGGAAGGGAAGAGATAATTTGTAAAGTATTTGTAGTACTAAGAACTGTAAACCCTGCCAAGATTAAAAGAGTGAAACTGAGAAGCTGGTAATGTTTTTTGTAGCTCTCAAAATACACAGATAGAAGCTTATTTTCAAGCCTATTTAAAGCTAGGTGGAAGAAAATAAGAAAAAGTTTGCTATACTAATGATCACATAGATCTTTCCCACTTCTAGTTGTGTGACTTGATGATTTATCATAATGAAGTAATGATAAATGAGAAAGAAAAGTAAGAAATATAGTGGTTAAGTGTCAGCTGCATGGAGCGAGCCCAATAATACAGTATGTTAAGGATAAAACTATTTTCATGAGAATTTTGGCTGCTGCCGCCAACATAACATTGCTGTTTAATAGGTGTCAGAAGAGGAGAGAACTTTGTTGGTGTTTGACATTAATGAAAAATTCCATTCTAAGAATCTGACATAAAATAATCACTTCCATACCCTAGGAGATAGGACTGCATATAGGCATTAGATTGCACAATGATGCTGCTACTAACAATAGCACTGGAGACTGTTCTTCTGCTATTAGCTCTGTTGGACATGAAGCCACACCAGGGTAGCACAGTCCTGATTCCTACAGGACATTGAAAAAGAAGAAAACAATAATCATGAACAGAAAGACATTGACCTAAATCTGAACAACCTAGTATTATGGTTCCCTGGATACCTATGTTTGCATATAAACACACACACCTGTTTACAGGTATGTCCATATAAACATACAGATCTGTTCCGAGGTTTGGCAATATTTTGCACTTCATATTTTTTGCCTTAATGAAACAGTGTACAAGTTGATATATAGCTATATTATCTGAATATAATTAGGGTGGTATGTAAATAGGTAAACATCAACACAATAAGTAACTATTCGCTTTCTAGTACTTGCACAGTACATATTGATCAAGCAGTTCTAAAAATAGTCAAGTTGTTAATTTGATTTTTTTCTTTCCTAACATCTTGCTTTTGACTACAGAATTACAGCCCGATTCTTACACTCTTCTGAAGAGTAAGGTGATATTACGCCTTGTGGAAGAGAGTGGTGCTAATGTTGCCTTTAAAGACTTTAAAGTTACACTTTTGTTTATTGATAATACAATTTAAATGCTGACTTTAAATGCAGGTTAGCTTTTTTCCAATGTCTCGTGCCATGATTCATTGAAAAAATGACTGAATTTTGATAAATAGAAAAAGGACCTGGCTCTCTGGGTCAGCTGAAAGACTTAAATTAAATCAATGTCTTCACTAATTTTGAACTTTGCATAAAACAATCTTCCTGTGTGATATTTACAGGAACCAATAACACTATATAAGATACTGGGCTGTGAGGTTCTTATATTAATTTTTGTGGAAACTGAACAGAGATGTTCAAAAGAATCCAGTCCTGCCAGTTGAGGTAAGGATCAGCAGATAGATACATGAACAAAAGGTGTGCTTCTGAAGTGCTTTTAGGTGCAGAATGTGATAGCCCATTACAGAGCAGAAATGAAAGTCCCAAGCACCCAACACAAAATACCCCACCAAAACAAAACAAAAAAAAAATCCACCAAAAAACAAAACTCTTAAAATTCAGCAAATTTATAGCAATGCTTTCCATCAAGAGCATTTTTTTTGGCTTATGAATATGAGCCAGCACATTTAATTGCCCTTGAAGAGTAACCTCTGGTAACAGACATTTTTCCTACCCTCAGACGCTTTTCCACTGACTTAATTTGGGCTAATGCACATATGACAAATTCCCAGTGTGCCACTCCCTAGAATTTCCTTAATATCTGACCTCACACAACTGTTTATTATTAAGAGACATGTGCCACTGCTGTGCATTTTGCCATACACTGTCCCTATAGTCAGCATATTTTTAACCCAAATACTTGAATTCATAAATAAGCTAGAAATGAATGTCTTGCATCAGCTTCAATTCTATAACACAGTGACCCATTCTACCACTGTGTAATAACAGGTCCCACTGTGACAATTAAAACAAATCACCCTACAGAATATGCCATTAGATACATTCATGCCTCATCAGTAACTGAATTGTCTTTTGTGATATATTTCAAAGAAAGGTATGTAACTTTAGCCCAGTTTTCCCAAAGCACAAAATGATTTATAACAAATCTGCCATCTTCTCGCTTTATTACGAAAATGAAATACAGATGAAATGAACTAAAAACTGTAATAAATAATAAAATAGCTGTTGGGCACTAAATAAAACACCAGTGTGCAGATAATTTTGAACCAATAACAATTGGTTTAAAATGAAACTGAATTCCCAGACACCACTGCAGCCATTATTTCTTAGCTCTTCTATTTTGAACAAACTAGAACTAGCAAGAAGTGGAAAAATGAATTCTGCTAGCTCATACTACATGTTGATCATTTTATCTAATCAAAGAACCTTTTACAATGTATTAGATCTCAGTTCATCAGGTGACATTACCATGACTGTCAGAATGGTGCCCAGTTTCTCCCAAATGTAATGCCACCTCTAGGTGTAATGTTGTGCATGCAGAAAAAGTGCTAGAATAGCAACAGTACTGTCAACTTGTCAGTGCCTTTTGAGAGGGGTTAAACTATTTCTCTGCCAGATCTTTACATCCTCACTGCTGAGAGCACTTGGATTTAGTGTTGTAAGTGAACAGCATTTTCATTTGTATATTTTAGTAAGCTGCTTCTAAACTCTTTTTTTGTTCCCAAGTGAGTAGGACACTTATGGTTGAGATTCATCTCATTAACTTTAGACATCTGCGGTGTAGACATCTACATCTGAACTAGTCACTTGAGACTTACTTTGTAGTCAACAGAGAGATATAACCACTTTTAAAGGGGGATTCAGCTGACCTATTTGAGTCACTTGGTAGCAGAACACCCATTAAAATAACCAGTTCACGACTAGATGAGTACATTTAGGTGTCTATGCTTGGTCAGATGAATCCCACTGAGAGTTCAAGACCTATATCTATATGCTTTTGTAAATTGGTCAGTGGGGAGAAGAATAGATGTTTTGCTCCCCTGCATCCTGTAACTTGCAAACTCAAGCTGTGAATTGTATCTTTTGACTTTTTTTTTGTTTGCGTGAAACTCATGCAATGCCAGGAAGTAATCAGGTATGTGCTCCATAGTGTGGTTCTTGGAGTAAGCCTAGGATAAGTTTGCCTGCTGTCTTCACAGGACAATATCGAAGCGTGACAGCATTTTCCTGGCCTGTCTCTAATGTTTCATGAGATGGTTCCTGAGAGCCATCCCACAGACAAGCAAGTACAGGTTGGTGTCACACCCATATTTCCTACACTTTGGATGCTCTTGGCAACACATAACATGCAAGTCATGAACTCCCAGGGCATATCCCTTCCAACTCTTGGCCCTGGATCCTCTATCTCATACACAGGTCACGTCCCTACTGTCCTACATAAGAGACTTCCCTGGCTCTCACCACTGCTTTCCAATGCCTTGTACTACAGGAGAAAGGGAGGAGGAGGTCAAAACCTGGATAAGTATGTTAGCTCTTAATTGGAGTTATTGAATAACACAATCCACAACCAATGTCACTGCTTGTCTTCCCTGCAATGGCTCTACTGGATATGACAGGTCTCCTAAATAAACCATCCCACTGAAGAAAAATGGCATTGCAGTCTTTGTCTTTAATTAGGCTTTCCCCATTGGTTTGTAATTCCCTGCCTTTCTGTGTACAAAGCACCACAGGCCATGCTGTAAAGACTGAAAGGAAAGTAAGTCAAAACTGGGACACTTTTCCCCTTTCACATCTGCGCATCTCCTGCTCTTCCTAAAAAAAGCAAACTAATGGGTAGTCTAATACTGTCAATGACCTAGCTAATAACTGGATTTACATTTCATACGTTTGGGTGGATTCATTTAATTCCTTTTAAAATTCTGATTCTTACTGCAGATAAGCCATCAGTGTGCTTAACAGGATATTAAAAGTAGAAAGCAAGTGTAGAATAGCAGGTTCATTAGACAACACTTATTCCAAATGTGGAAGCTGAACACCAGATGCCGTTTTGCATAATAAAAGCAGTCAATGATTAGCCCTTAGAGGTCTGTGATCCCTGAATAATAACCCATTTTTCAACCTTGTCTGTTATTTTTCTCTTCCCACAAATTTTCAGCTTCAGAACTAGTCCATTTTAATAATCATATACACGAAATGTGTTTTAAAACTAGGTGTGGTTATCCAGAATTTGTTCAAAGGGAAAAAAAAAAATTCTACAGCAAAAAAACATTTATAGGAATAATGAAAACTTGGGACACACACACACACAAAAAAAAAAAAAAAAAAAAAAAAAAACCAAACCAAAAAAAACCAAAAAAAACCCCAGAAAATAGTAATAAAGCCTCTAAGTGAAAGGAAAATACTTGGATGCTAGGCCATCCCAGCTGGTATAAATCCAGGGGGAGTTAGGAATACACAATCAGTGTCAGACTCTCCTGATGCTGAATTCCTGGCTTTGAGTCCCAATGAGGAAAAATGGAGAATCTAGTTCTTTATCTCCAGGAAAGATGTTATAATCATTATCCTCTGTGAGCTCAAAAAGGAGAGTTTAGGCATATGGGCTACTGATTTGTTTGAAGAATGGTGGCTTTCTAAGCTGCTTCATCAGCTTTGTATTTGTGAGTGGGGAATAGCAGACATGACATGATCAAATCTGGAAGATTTGGCTCTTAGTACTTAAATAAGCTGACTAGCCGGGTCCATCTGCTGTTAGTGGATGCTTCTTCCGTTATATCGGCACACCTCAGCACACCTTTATGTGACTCTTATTACGTATGAGGACAAAAGTGAGATTCCCCTCCATAGGTGGAGAAATTATGCCTGTCTTCAAAAAGAGCAAAGCAATAGAGAGAATGCAAAGGAAAATTGTCACAGAGGTTAAAAAAAAACCCCAAACTTCAGGACCTGGAAGTTGCTGGGATACCTCTGTGAAGAACTTTTATTTTAAGGTCAATATGTCTTGTTTGCCATTTCTAGTGAACACTGCTCATTTCAGACTGATGCCATGCAATTGAACATTGTACAAACAAAAAAGCAGCAGAGCACAGAGTCACGGCCCAGGAGGACCCTATCATGTTATCCTTTCAAGCTTGTACAATTACAAGAACTAAAGGTTCAGTGCAATTATGGACAAACAGAAACATACTCCAGCAACAGATTTGGTACAATCATTTGAAAGCCAGTAAGTATTTTTGTTTTAGTGACAGTTATCTGTAGTCTGTTGTGTCTGCAAGCTGGTGGCAAGACAGTAGAATAAACTTACCAGCCCATCTGGTGCCTGCAATGTAGTATTTCTGTGCTTCATGTTATTACAGCCAAGGCTGAAAGCAAGAAAACTGCCTGTGGTTCAGATGATGCTTCCATGTGAGGTCAAGAGGGTTGTCAAGATAATAGGAGTCATGATAACGATGTAATGGCTGATGGTCATTTCTTGCATATGTTTTCTGTGTGTTTGTATGTGTGTGTGTATATATATATATATCTACACAATAAATGTGTAAGTGAAAAATAAATCCAGGGTGGCTGACTTAAGGAATAAATCACTTTTGCAAGAGGAAATTTAGCAAAAAAAAAAAAACCAAAAAAAACAACAAAAAAAAAAATCTTTGTATTATGCCACATTTTTTTTGCTATTCCCTTGCTTGGGATGACTTATTCTGAAGGTACTGTAGCAGAATAATCAACTACAGTCCAGTTTTCAGCTGATACTAGAATTTTGCTAAATTTGGTCACACTGCTTTCTGTCTGAAATGCTTTTCCAGTATCTTTGTTTCAGTAGCACGCAAGCATTTATACACTTTTAAATTGGTGACTAGACATTAGGGTTTGTAATGAAAATATTTCAGATATTAGCAATAACACAAAACTTAATTATTAGTTTAATAACACTGTCTATAATCTACACTATTTCAGAGATTTTCCCATGTGTTTTCAATACAAACTAATAGCAGTTATCTCTCCTAACAAATCACAATTTAAACCTGATCTCAGTGTAAATTGCATTGAAAAAAAAGTGAAGGAAGGCTATAGCAGAGTACAAGGGTTGGAACAACATATCATTGTATGATTAAAGCCAGAAAACACCTTGATTCCTTTTGTTTGTTTGTTTGGGTTTTTTTCGTTCCATGTTAAAGCTTTTGTTTTGGCAGGTAGCACCAGGTGGCACTGTTACATAAACTTTTTTTTTTTTTTTTTTCCCAGCGGGAGAACAAGGTTCCAGAGTTGGGAAGACATGCTTCAACCAGGGGTGTGTGTGCTAGGCTTTATGAAGGGAGAAGCTGAGGCAGGCGGCAGAGAATTTTGCTTCATACCCACACTTCCTTTTCATTACAATTTTTATAGTCAGTTAACATATTGTGCAGATTTACCCCCCTGGCAATAATAGGTGAGCCAAGATTTCCAGAAACTAGCATTTCCAGTATGCTGTTTGAACGTAACCCTGTTCAAGGACTTGTATGTGGCTAAACAAAACAAGATTTATTTAGTGTGTACTCAGTTAATTACAGTATTCTGCATTAATAGCCAGGTTTTCCAAAGCTCCAGGTACTTGATAGTGTTTGAGAGAAAGATGAGAAATAGAATATAGGTGTAGAAAGAACCAGCCACAATGGGATTATGAGATTAATTCAGTTACTTGGAGTCATGTGAGTACCACAATGTTTTGCAGTACTGGGTACTCTGACACTGAGTGCTTTCAGCTTCCCGTTTCTGAGCACTGTCACAGTTTTGGTTTTGACACTTATACCACTTTTAACACAGGCTTCCATCAGTAAAAATAAGTGAAAGTTCTTTTTAAAAAATTCAATGCAAGTAACAACTTTCACTAATGTTGGAAAAAACAGGGCAAAAAGTAAGAAATATCTGCTAATATTTACCTCTTGCACAAGTACAGCAAGAAAGTCTTCTGTGCATTTCCATTATCTGCTTCATACATCCTTCAGGTGTTTTTCTAGCTAGGGACTCAGGTCTTATGCAACTTTTCCATTTTAGAGAGGACCCCAGACTGGGAAAGCAGGTTTATCTTTATATCCTGATACTTTTTTATTTTTCTTTGTTTTCTTCTTTTTTCTTTTTTTTTTTTTTCTTTTCTTCTCACCAGGTAGTTATATTTCTGTCTTGCCTTAACAGATGCTAGTTTCATAACTATTGTCTACATCCAGTCTTTGACTCCAAACTACCCAGTTCTATCAGCAAACCACTGAGGTTTAATACTCTTTAGTCCTTACGTAGAGAATTTCAAATCCTGTGTTGAGTCTCCTCACACGCAGAACTTTGCTTTTCATTCAATACCTACAACTTGGCACAACGAGATATGCAGCTGTGGATTTTGTATACTCACTACTGGCTCCTGAGATCACACATTGCAATATTTATTGTTTTGAACTGGTAACGACTTTGGGGTGCCAAGACTGTGTCTTTGGTTAGACTATGACAAGAATTCTATGCCTCAAATGTAAAAAAGGTATGTTGCCTGCAATGTACCCATATACTCTTTACGTTTTTATGTGCTTTAATAAAACCTTCTAAAATTTCAGAACATAGAATCATAGAATCATAGAATGGTCTGAGTCAGAAAGGACCTTAAAGATCACCTAGTTTGAACCCCCTGCCATAGGCAGGGACACCTTCCACTAGACCAGGTTGCTCAAAGCCTCATCCAGCCTGGCCTTGAACACCTCCAGGGATGGGGCATCCATAACTTCTCTGGGCAACCTGTTCCAGTGCCTCACCACCCTCATAGTGGAGAATTTCTTCTTTATATCTAATCTAAACGTACCCCTTTCAGTTTAAAGACATTACCCTTTGTCCTATCGCTGCATGCCCTACTACATGCACTACACCTTGCAATTCACATTTTTTCATGAAATATTAGAAAAATGAATATAGGAAGTAAAATAATACAAGAGCAATAACCAAATGACATGACACATCACTTGAGTCAACCACTTAACAAAATCACATCTCAGAAAAAGGAAGGGTAGAGGTATCTTAGCTAAATACTGAGCTGTCTCTGAGACACTGGTAGATAGAGGGTAACGGCGGTTAAATTAATAATGTGGGAATGGAGGAGAGACATAAAACTAGGCTGGTAAAATTTGTCTCCCTTCCTGGATTATGTAAGCTTCACCAGCTTTAAGGAAAAGATCTAAAAACATGAGGGCTACTCAGGCCAGAGAAAATACAGTCAGCCAGTGGGTCTGCACTTTTCGTTTCCGTCTGTACAACTGAGGTTTGGCTCAATTGAACTCTAGATTTACAACCACCATATTAAAATCTAGAAGTTGGGGTAGTCGGGCATGCCTCAGTATAGATAATCATTGCAAAAAAAAGTGTGCTGTTTAAAATACCTTCTAGTTGTTTACAACAGCCTCTCTGACTGAGTGTATCGATCTGAAGGCAAAGCTAGTGGAAAAAACCATGTGAGCATTTCTCAGATGCCTTATATTCCACCAGTAAAAATTAAACCTGGTGTTAAGGTTAAGTGGAAATACAAAATAGGATTCATGGGAGTCTTGCAATTAACTTGTTACAGTTTTCAGGAAATGCTATGTTTCTTGAAAGAATCTAGGGCCTGATAAAACGTATGACAGCCAAAGACGATAATGGAGACAAATTGGGGAACATAAAAAAGAAAACAGAAAAAGTGGGAAAGAATTATCACAGTTCGTGATTCCAGGAAGAATCCCAGTCCAAGAAATTGAATGCCTCAGATTGCTTCTCCTGGCTTCAGAAAAATGTTTCTGAGAACTTTTCTGCTTGTCAAACATAATCACCCATTAAAACATAAACAGACATTGTCACTATTTGCCACTCTATGAAAACATCTCTGTCATTAGAAATATCTTTTCTAATATCTATCATTGCAATGCAGCAAAAAAAAAGTGGCAATATTGCAGCTGTTCAATCTTCTTTTCCTTTGCCCAAAGCTGGAGTTCACTTTATGAACTCTTGTTTGTCAATATTTCGATTAATTTGATTGTGGAGCAGGAAATCTATATTTGTATGTAAATTAATTAAATTGTACCAAATAAAAGAGCTGATTAATATCAGAATCTTCCCTTTTCAGAGTGGGTCTATTATGCAGAGTTACACAGTGTGCTGGAATGGAGTTGAGAAAGTGCATGATGGGACCCATGGGTGGTTGTCCCTGATCACCCTGCTGATTTGTCCTTTCCTGATGCATGTCTGATCAGGCAGAATGGGCAAAACTGTGACATCAGCTGATATTTTTTGATTTTGAGTCTGCTGCCCTATTTTCTGGATCATATCACAGAAGCTATTACATACTGTTACTATAATACTGTTGCAAGTATCGAGTCACTGGGAGGGAATGCTGCACTGGAAGTATGTTGCACTGGCAAATATCACTAGTCAGGAGGAAGAATAACCGTTTCCTGCAGCACCTGTTATTCCTTAGAGCTCTCTCAACCATGGTTAGCACATAAAATCTGACAAGATTAGAACCTCAGGTGGTATGGCTTCAGGCAAAGGAGAAATTCAGTTACCTGTCAGTAGTAATAATAAAGAGATGAGTGAAACCACCACAACGCTGTCTCTGTCTTTCCCCGGATTACTTTTCTTTTAAGATGTCCTTATTGAGCAGTTATTCCCTGTGTCTACTGATGAAAGAACAAGTTAATGTTGTGCAAAGTAAAAGCAAGCCTTAAATCCATTTTATGTGTTGACTAAGTTTCTTTGAATAGTTTTATGGCATTTTTACTTTTCTGTTTGCTCTTTTTTAAACCGAGCTATAAAAAAGTAACAGCTTCCAATGTCATTAGCAGGTATGTGATACTCAAATGCATTCCTTACTTTTGAGTAACTTCCATCTTATGAGGTAAATTAAAGCTTTCAGCTGAACCATAGAAGTGGTCTACTCCAGCTCCCATTGAAATCAGTCTCATTATCTTCAGGTATTCCTACATCAATATCTATTTCCTGTTAATAGATACTGTAGTCTACTTATTTGTTGCAGCTCTGCTGAAAGGCTGCAGCTAAGCCATGTTGCTTAACCACCTTTCTTTTTCCAAGAAAACACGTATAACAAAAGGAATCTAGGTATATTCTTTGATACCTATATTAACACCATGCATTTTAAACTTCATTTGCACTGTGTTTTCAGATTAAATTGGTTCTGTTTTTCTGGAGTAAATTCTCTCAGAATTTTCTGATTTTTACCCAGTTGGCTACAAAAAACATGATTTGCAATTAAATGGGTTGGTTGTCTGAAATAAGAATAATAGAAAGCAGATTTTCTCCTGTAGATGGCTCAATTATCCTAAAATGAAAAATCAGAATTCCTAATCCTTTAGGATGATAGTATTTTCAGGTTACAGAGTTTGTTGTGAATTTTTGGTTTTGTTGTAGACTTTTAATGCAGCAATGAGTGGCAGGCAGAGGAATAAAAAATGCAACAGCCATATGACTGCTACAGTACATTTACAACTCTTTGAAATGAAAGTTGTTTTGCAAAAACTAGGGAGAAAGATTTCAAGCTAGAGATTCATTTAAGATGTCCCTACAGGAGGTGAAAGGATTCCTCCAGGTGGAATTCGACATATATCCAGTCAGGTTTTTAAATAGTAAGTCTGATCACTTGCATAGCAAATACACAAAGATAAATAGGGCACATCTTTGATGTAAGCCTTAAAATAAAAAAAGACAGATTGTGGACCACTTAACCAGATGCCACAGGGTCTACGCAGGGCCTCTGTAATCTTGTTTTTGTAACTGCTGCATCTATTAAAAACGAACAGAGGCCAGAATGCTTGTAAATGAGAACACATCTTCTCAACACAGCCTCGCTTTTGGAAGCTTTCCATTTGGTTATTAGTGAGCTATATCCCTCAGTCATCAGTACATTAACATTTTACCAAGTTTTTTTTTTTTTAATTTCCATTTAAAAGCTACTTTTTTTTCTTTCTGGTTGGATCCCAGCTAGATATTTATGTTATTTCTTCTGCTTGAAGTACACAGTGAACTCTGTGATTCTGTGACTTCAAGAGTCAGGCATTAAAATGTGAGTCTTTTGTACAGTGTTTTGATGGTAGAACTTCTAATAGTGTTAGATGAATACAGGTGAGAGATCCTGTTGAGATTCAGACTAACATTATAATAAGCAGTTGTGCTGTGCAAAACCTTGGCTAAAGCACAGTTTCAAATGTGTTGGATTGTGTCAAAAAAGCTCTGAAATCGTGTTAAACTGATTTATATAAGCTATTAGAATTTTAAAATACACCTGGTTTTGCTTGTTGGCCATGTGGGTTAATCTTTCCATTCCTGCATGGGATGAGCAATAACCTCACTCACTGCAGGTACTCTTGTAGTGTGAGTCAATGTCAATAAGAGTACCGGAGTTCAATAAGTAGATGTTTTCAAATACCAGTCATAAAGACTGCGATTTAAGTATATCTCTGAATGAGAAATACAGAATAAGCTATTTCAGGTGCACATTCATATATACCTCTACTCATGTATTTTGCTTTGTGTCTGTCCTAAACTTCAGATTGCTTCAAGCCCCATCCTCTGGCTGAGCCCAGCATGATGACACATTATGCATGCATCCATTTTCAGGTCTTACATACTATCAGTGTAAAATATACAGCACAAGAGGTGTTTTGTATATATTTCTGCACACACTTTTTTACTTCTGTAACCTGGCATATGGTTTAAGGCACAACTTCTCTCCAGAGATTCTTCCACACAAGCTGGTATTTTTAAAAAAATATAGAAAATTTGGACTATTCAGTTAAAGAAGTATCTGCTGTAGTGGGTTGACCTTGGCTGGCAGCCAGATTGCCACCCAGCTGCTCTCTCACTCTCTGTCTTCAATAGGACAGAGAGAGAAAATAAGGTGGAAAATCTCATGGGTTAAGATGCAGACAGGGAGACCGCTTACCAATTACCATCACGGTCAAAACAAACTCGACTTGGGAAAAATTAATTTCTTTAATTGCCAATTAAAATAGATTTAGATAATGAGAGATGAAGACAAATTAAAACACCACCTTTCTCCCTTTTTTCCCTCAGGGATCAACTTCACTCCTTCATTCCCAACTCCTCTGCTCCTGTCCCAACAAGTACAGGTGGATGTGGTATTGGGGCTTGGGTCAGGCCATTGCAGCTCCTCTCTGCCGCTCCTTCCTGCTCATACATTTCCCCTGATCCAGTGTGGGCTCTACATGGGCCTCAGTTCCCTCAGGGCATACACACCTGATCCAGCACGGTCCTCCCACAGGCTGCAGTGTGGTATCTGCTGTGGTGTCCTCGCAGGCTGCAGGGGAATCTCCACTCTGGCACCTGAGGCACCTCCTCCCCATCCTTCTCTCACCTTGGGTTCCTCAGGGCTCTTTCTCACAGTTTATTTTCTTTGCTCCTCTCTGCCAAGTAGCATTTTACCCTTTCTTAAATACATTTTCACAGAGGGGCCACCACCTTATCTGCGGGGCTCGGCCGTCCCCTGCGGTGGGTGGGCTGGAGCCGGCTGGAACCGGCTGTGTCCGGCACGGGGCAGCCCCGGCCTCTCCTCTCCTCACAGGGACCCTCCCGCAGCCCTGCCACCCGCGCCTGCACACTGTACACCTGCAAATACGAAACAGTGTTGTAATTTTTTCTTCTGACATTAAGGTCCCCCTTCCCCCCAAAAAAATTCTGTGAAATAAAGTTATTTAAATACATCTATATATCTCCTAGGAGCCAGTCCATTTACGTTTGGAAAACCCAGCATGAGGCCTGTGAAAAGGTTGCTAGTTTTGCACACAGTTTATAGACCCGAGAAAATGTCCGTCATATCACTGTGGAGAATTTCCAGCAATTATTTGTCACTTGCAAAATATGTGTCTGCATCCACTGCTAGGCAAGGTCTGTCTGTCTGTATTCCTTCCACAGGCAAGTTTGTCAGCAACTCTAATCTTTACTAACTCTAATTATTTTCAAAAGCTCTGACTGTATAAAAACCTCTTTTCACAAGTCTGATATAGTTTCTGGACCCAGAATAGGTAATCTATAAAAATCTTCTCCTCTGAAAAAATACTGCAGTTCTTTTTTAATTCATCATCGGAAAATGTGATTAAGTAGTAGACACTCTGGATGTTCCTCTCCCCAATAAAATCACAGTTTAACCTTACTTATATTTAGCTATTTTCAGTTAAAAAAAAAAAAAAACCAAAAAAAAACCCACTCTCATATGTATATATATATATTTTTTTTTACTACAGAATAAATGCTTTTCAATAGGGTACATGCTAATAAAGATAGACTGCTGAAACATTGTCTGTCTTGCTCAGCTGCTGTAGCATCATCTTGTCAAGGCTTTGCCTGTCATTATTCATTAGACATAACACCAGATTACGTCACCAGAGTGGATTTTTTTCCCCTAAATGTGACTTAAACTGTAACACCTATCAGTTTTGCCATTTATTTTTAGCCATGGGAATGAAAGGGACTTTTCAGTTTCCAAAATTTTACAAAAGATTGACTCACTTCACACTTGTGTGTGGCAGCTGCTTCTCAAAAGAGTTTGCATGAAACCTTCATCACTAAGTTAAACCAATTATCCATGTTTTGTAGAAGCCCAGTCATCCTCTAAGAACCCGAAACGATGCTTCAAATTCACTTTGTTAAAACATTCCAGGATATGGGGTAAATTCAATTGCTCATTTGATGGCACCTTTGAATATAAAGTGCAGCCAAACACATTGCATCTTTAGCCAATGGATAAAGTATGGGTTTTTTAATATCTGAAGTTTGACTGATAATACATTTAAGAAAGGAAATGGAAATTAAACAAACAAACAAACAAACAAGAAAACAATGGGAGAAGCAGCAACCACTGAGAATTTAACTTAATTCATAGCTACTCAGAGAACTAAGAAGCCATACAGTCCAAAGATGAGAAGAGGTTGCTTTTAAACGAAATCCAGTGCTCCAGGAGACACCAAGACCGAGCCCTAGTAACTGGCTTAAGTGCATAAGCAGCACAGAAAATTCTACAGACATTAGGTAATCACATTGGCTCCCTGAAAAATCTCTAGATAAATGAAGGTGTGGATGAATGTGATTCACAGAAGCCAACATGCACAGCCAGGGATCACCTGAGCTAACCAGTAAGAAACACTGAAGGAGGGTGTCTATGTTAATGCTACCCAGAACCTTTATGTCAGAAACTGAGCTGCAGATAGCTTAATGATTAAATAATGCTTGTAGTGGGATGCAAATGTTCTAAATTTTAACCTAAAGAAACCTAAACCAGACTGTTCAAACAGCTCACTGTAAAAGGATAACTCAAGATTTTATTACTAGTTCTATTACATGGGGAATCACACCTGACAACCACAGAAACAGATTATTTGAGATGGCCTGTATGTCAGTATTTTAGAGCCCACGGACAGCATAATTTTAAAGAAAAAACCCCAATAGTGTCTTCTTACTGCACTTTTTGCTATGCAGTAACTCAACTCTTTTCACAGGAAACTAAATTGGAAACTGCTTGAAGTGTACACCAAACAAATTGTGTAATCCTCATAAAGGTCTCACCAAATGTTTGGTCTTCTGAATAGTTTCAAATCACACGTGTGACAGAGATGTGAGACTCAGGTCACTACACTAAACCTCGCCTAGGAAAAGCCTCTGAGACTCATACAGTGCAAACAAAAAAAGGTGTCTCAGCATTGGCTGTTTTGGTCTACTGGTGTAACCTGTTGCTCAAAAAACCTTTTTGTTACAAACTTAGCTCGAGTACCCTTGTCTCTTGAGCAGTGTTGCCATAGTAGGATAAAACTGAAAATTATCAGACTTTGTAGGTGGACTAACTATGTTCTCTAAATCCTTATCTTCGAATCTAACCCATAATGACTAACATTAAAGAGGATGTTACTCACAAATGCTGTAAATTGCAGTGGTATTCAGGACATTAGCTAACAAGGTGAGTGAGGAAAAGCAGGTAGATTCTTTTGGTTTCTTCATACTGAAAAAGGAGAAGAAAACACCAGAAACAAGCCACTACACCATCTAAACCCACCTCTTTTTTTTCTTCCTAAATGTGGGGTTTCATTTCTTTGTTGTAATCATTTCACCCATGAGTTCATAGGTAAAAGAAGTTCCTGGGTTTTTTTATAAATTATTTGTTGGATAGTCTTTTCCTAATCAAAGGCAAAATAACAAAGAATGTCTCATTGTCAGATACCTTCCCACAAAACCTAAAGAAAAAGAAGGAAATCCAGCAAAAGTTCTTATCTAACATATCCAGACTTCAGTTTTCCCTATGTTAAAAAATGACCTGCAAAACTCTGTCTGAAAGATTTCCAAATGTTAAAGTAGACAGAAGTAATTCAAATATTATCTGTGCAGTGTCCTGTGTGACCCAAAAGTGACATAACAGCTGGGGCAGGAGGACAGTCTATTTTTTCTGTCCATTCTTTTGCTTAGCATTCAGGAACACAAATTAGTGCTAATTTTTAACAGTAGCTCTTATAATGTGCACATCTGTTTAACTGGTCTGAACTAAGACTCGTGAGTTTGTGGAGATGTTTTAAGTATTCTCTTTGCTGCAGCAACTTTCAGGCACTTCACATCTGAGCTTTATTCAAACCTATGCCTGTGATATATTACCAACCACTTCAATTCCTCTTGTTTTTCATTTATGTTAGAAAGATAAGACTCTCTGAACTTTTAAAGGCTATAAAAATGTTTTGAGGTGTTCATGTTTTCCCTTTATACATTATTTTTTGTTGTTTGTTGCTTTCAGACTGTCCTCTCAACACTGTACTATATAGCAAAAAAAGCCTGAAGTGATATACTTTGAATAGCTTATACAATAAATGAAGAGAAATCAGCAGGAGTGGTACTACAGAGGAATGAATAGCTGCAACTTCTTGTTTGAATTGGTGTGTTAATGCTGAATTTCTCCCCAGGATTGGATTTTGCCCTTTTCATAGTCATCTTGGCTATGTTTTTATGATATCTGCCATTGTGGTTGGAGCCAAGGTCATCCACGGATCTCTGCATAACTTCTAACAAAGCTTGTCTAATCCAAATATTTCTGTCATCCTAGTCCCAGGGAGGGTCTTTCTGCTTAGGTCCATTACCAAGGCATTCTGCATTTCTCCTTTTTTTTGTTATAGGTATGGGAAGGACCATTGCAGCAAATCACAGGGGAAAGCCATCCTGGCAGGACTGCGGCTGGATTTTGGCTGTCAGCTCAGGGCTAGGTCTCATCTTCTGATGATACTGACAGAGGTGCTGTTTCATTTTAACATACTGCCCTGCTGAGTCTTGACGTGTTTCCTCCCAGAAGTATATTCAGTCTCCATATCCAGTCACCTTGAACCATCTTCTGTGGAAACATATTTTCCAACAACAACAAAAAAATCAGGTTTAATTTACTTTCTTTCTCATTATCCCATAGCATTCACATGCCGTTCATACCAGTTGCATAAATGCCTTACTAACCTTTACTTACCGTAAGTCTGAGCATAGCCCTGGCTTCATTTCTTTGCCGTTTGGGTCAGCCGGCAGTTCATGGTTTCCGTCAGTGCCTGTTGAAGCCCAGCTGTCTCTTGCCCTTTGGCGTGCACATGCTTTACCTTTCCTCCCCAGAGCTTCCACAGGCCACTGTGCCCTGGGCAGTGCTTCTCTTTCAATTGACCATGCTGCTTGGGGAGTCGTGTCAGAGCTTCAAAAAGCTTCCCACAGCTTTATCATAGCGACGCTACTGCTTGGCTTGGCTTTCTCCAACCGGTTGCTTCACAGCTCCATTTCTGCAGCTGTCCATGCCCTACTGAGTCACAGCTTGCAGCCTTCTCTTCCTCTAGGTTGTCTGCTTTGTGATACTGCTCCCAGCTGTGTTTTTCTTCTTCTGACGGCTGAGGTCACAGGAAAAAGCATTCTTTTTAGATGTGGTTGTATCTATTTAATGCCTCCAACTGAATACACATTTAGCCCCTCTGAACATGCAGTGTGCAAGTAATTTAAATTCTGCTTCATTCTTTGAAATAATTGTGAAAAGTTTAGTTACAGTGCAGCTCTTCTACTGTTGGAGGGAGAAAACACTCTGAACAAAACTCTGGCATAAGGCATGAAGTCCAACAGTCGACAGTGATCCCAGTATGGAATCTAAAGAAAGAGGCTTTCTTCTGCCTTTGTATTAAAGGTCTGGGCACTACTTAAGACAGTAGGATTTATGTTAAGACAATATTTTTTAATTTTCTCTTGTTTCTGCTAGATGTTAAAGGCAGTTCTGCATTCACTTTCAGTTTCACTTCCTTACCAAATTAAATTTAATATCTTAAATACTGATCAGTAGCAAAGCATTTGTGTATAAAATCAGCATATTTGTTCTCAAATGTTTGTCTTAGGTGGATGAATGTGGCTTTGCAGCATGGAATTTTAAGTTGTCTTTGACCTAGTTGGACTATGGCCCAGTTCATTTTGAGTATGGCTAGACTAAACTTCTGGTTTATTAAAACAAACAAACACAACCCAGAATAAAACATTTTAGTTATTTCTATTGACATCTCCTCTTCTGTCTATAATGTGCCACGTCACATATGTGCAGTAATATTATAAATTCACGTACCATGATATACACTGTGGTGTGTCCACGTGGTGGACATGGAGTATTACCTTCAATTTCAAATCAAGGGTTAGACCTACACTGTTTCCTGTGTTACTGCTAAATAAAACCATGGCTAAAATGTGCTTTTTAGAATTACTTGTGATAGTCCTTACTGTTAAATTTTTAACATCTTCCCCGGCATGGCTTTGGCCTCTGCCAGCTAGCAAGCACTCTTACAGGAGATGCAAGGCATGATTCAGGGTAGGCAGTCTGCGCAAAGGTGATCTGTCTTCTTTTGTCTGACACAGATCTCCAGCACCAGCAGAGTTTGTACCTTCAAACACTTGTGACTGTCCATGTGAATAGCTATAAAAACACCATTTGGATGGGCTGTCCACAGCTTTCAAAGCGTTTCAGTCCCTTTCGAATTAAGAAAAAAAAAAAAAAAAAAAAAGCAAACAACTAAACAAAACTAAACCCAGGGAGAACACTCTCTTCCCATACTTGTAGTCAGGTACCTGTTCACTGTGGATGAGAGAAAGGTGACACAAAAGTATGATTGATACCGTCATGAACAAGTTGTTATAGAGACAGAGACAGAATATTACCAAGAAACAATTTTAAAAGTAAACAGATAGTAATTTTACCTGTATTTTTCCTTTTCAGGGATATTTAAGCCCAGTCAATTGCATGTTAAAAATATGGTAATTTGGAAATAAATACCCTATAAGAAGGGAGTTTATGGACAAGCGAGGTGGGGACCTTACTAGTACGAAGAACTATTGTGTAAGTCACAGTAATCCCTCTTGTCTCACAATTGCAAACCTGACCAAAGACGTTACAAACAAGAAACTACTTGACCTATATATAATGTATATTATTTTGTTACTTCATTTTATTTAGTCTGGCAACAAATCACTTCTCTTGTGAAAGGAAATGTTTGGGATTTATTTAATATTACTCCCCATCTACCTACAATTTACTATAAGTCTGAGGACAACACTTACCTTGTGTGTCTTTGGCAAGCCCAGCAATCACCAGCTACTTCTTAAACTCAGCAGCTGTGCTGGGCATCCTACCTGGCTGTGTAAACAAAGCTCACGGTCTCTATATCTTCATAACCCATCACCTTGTACAATCATCTACATCAGTACATAGTTGTAGGAATGTATCAGAGGTTCTTCTACGCATTTTGTTGTGGCTGAATTAATGATCTGAGGTGGAAGAAAACTGCATTTGCTCGATAGTAAAAAAGCTTATAGTAGATTATAATTAATGTGTTCTATTTTAAGACTCAAAACCAAACAACACTTAAAAGCAAAGAAAACAAAGATAAATTAAATATCTAGCCAAAACATTGTTGTGTTTATTTCAAAGACGGATAATTATAGCAGTAATATATTTAGAAGGTTCGTGCTCATAATTCTTTTCCATCCACATATGAAGGCACAGTTCTATATAACATTTTTTATTATCATTTTACCATCTGGAAAATTTCTCAGAACAGTGAAAAGGACTTGGTTTTGTTACACTCTAAGTCACAATCTCTGAGTTATAGTTGTCAGCTGCCTCTCCTATATTTACTTCTGCAGAACTGCTGCTTGTTCTACTATTCCCTTACTTGTGCAGTTATTCTTGCAGAAGTACAAAGTTTTCATTTGTACATGTAAACACTCATCCTGGTTTTTGCATCATTTCTACAGGATTTCAGGGTACATGAAATTCTAACCTAGCAGCCGTTCCCAATTTGACTTATCAAGTTTCATGTAATGTAATATTTGTAGTCTCTCCTCAATCATCTAATGAAAATAATGAATTATACCAGACCTACCTTAGACCCCATTTGACACATCTGTCTGGCTGAAAATGTGGACCACCGATAACTAGTGTCTGAGTATTGTTCTCCTAAAACCTGTGCATTGACTTTGTGGCAGACTATTTTCTAAGCTGCATTTTGTCTGTTCTTATGAGTGCATTGTCTGAAACAGTGTAAAGCCTGAGACAGTAATGTATGACATCTGCTGTTTCTCTCCCATCCACAAGACTTGCTACCCTGTCATAATAGTAAATCAGCATGTTCTGACATGATATGCTTTTGACAAGACCACCCTGGATGTTATTCACCTCCTTATGATTTTTATTAACTTTTTTTCTTTTTCTCTGATGAAAAGTTCCTGACTTTTTCCAGGAACTGAAGTTAGTATAACCGGTCTACAACTTCCTCACCTACCAGTCCTTGGAATTCCTTCTGTCTTCCACAGTTTCTCAGAAAAAAATTATTACTAATGGCTCTGAAATTACTTCAGCCAGTCCTCTAAGTATACTAGAATGAATATCCTTAGGTGATCCCATTATGAAATGATTCACTTTGTCTAAGATTTGAATTTGTTCTTTTCTTATTTTACCTTGAATTGTCACCTTACTTTAGCTTCCTGTAATGCATTAGAGCCACAAAGTGGGCGAGAGTGAAAGAACAGATTTCTGAACACTAGATTCTGCCAATTTTAAACATACTTAGTTTTTTACCCACGGAACATTGTTCCTTAATTGAGTGTGACATCTTTCAGAGTAAGGGAAACACCTCTGAAAAAGATGGAGGAACAAGGACAGTGACACAGATAGCACACACAGAGGTGTACCAAGACAAGTACATACATACAAGAAGGAGCCATTTGTACATATGGATATAGAGAGACACACTTGAAAGAGTGGGGAGAAAAAGTGATTGCATTCACAAAAACATAAAAACCCAGGTGGAAGGACAGAACAATGTGCAAACCTACACTATAGCTTACTTTGTGCTGTCTGGCTAGTTTTTACTTTTTAGTATTTGCAGTACTACCAGTAACCACACCATCTCTTTGAACCTCACTCTCAGGGAGACAGAAGCTGAATCTTACCTGAATTTAGGCATTTTTCAATGAAAACATTTATCCTTAACACAGCCCTCTTAAGCTTCCTTTTAGACAGCAGGGGGAAATACTTATTGCATTGGTGATGTGCTGCTGCTTTAGCCATCTATGTTAGAGTGAAATGAATCATGTTCTAAAGCTGTTCAGTTCTCTCCATTGAATATAAAGGGAGCATAGACAACTGGCTTGGATGAGGATATCCATAGTTCATCAAATGAATCCCACTCATTGTTAAAGTTGCATTATTGCTAATGGTTCCATCAAGCCTCACATTCCTTTTGCATACAGCAAGCGTCGATCTCAACATATAGCACTTTAGCGTTAGCTTCGAAGAAGTTGGGTGCTGAGCTGTTGGAGAG